>NW_026863594.1:0-131190 GCF_026571515.1 Ruditapes philippinarum
AAACAATACACCCATAAACTACGGTGTTCCGTTTGGACACGTTTGGACAATCGTGACATTTTATTTATTCTGTACCCGCGATGCACGATGGTACGATGGTGAAAACGCGATGGCACGATGGTACGATGGTGAAATCGCGATGGCGCGATAGTACGATGGTGAAAACGTGATGTCACATCGCGTTTTCACCATCGTACCATCGTGATTTCACCACCGTACCATCGCGTTTTCACCATCGTACCATCGCACCATCGCGCCATCGCGCTTTCACCATCGTACCATCGCGTTTTCACCATCGTGTCATCGCGATTTCATCATCGTACCATCGCGTTTTCACCATCGTACCATCGCGATTTCACCACCGTACCATCGCGCTTTCACCATCGTGCCATCGCGTTTTCACCATCGTGCCATCGCGATTTCACCATCGTACCATCGCGTTATCACCATCGTGCCATCGCCTTCCGGTGGACATGCGCATTGTACATCTTTATCAACAATGGATGAATGCATAACTATGTATTATGTGAGAGGCTATACGTATCGAGACATTTTAAATATAGTGATGGCACGATGGTGAAAACGCGATGGTACGATGGTGAAATCGCGATGGCACGATGGTGAAAACACGATGGTACGATGGTGTAGGCGCGATGGCGCGATGGTGCGATGGTACGATGGTGAAAACGCGATGGTACGATGGTGAAAGCGCGATGGCACGAGGGTGAAAACACGATAGCGCGATGGTGCTATGGTACAATGGTGAAAACACGATGGTACGATGGTGAAATCACGATGGTACGATGGTGAAAACGCGATGTAACATCGTGTTTTCACCATCGTACTATCGCGCCATCGCGATTTCATCATCGTGCCATCGTGATTTCACCATCGTACCATCGTGTTTTCACCATCGTACCATCGTGCCATCGCGTTTTCACCATCGTACCATCGTGCATCGCGGGTACAGAATAAATAAAATGTCACGATTGTCCAAACGTGTCCAAACGGAACACCGTACGATGGTTAATTGACGTTGAAATAAGAAACTTATACATTCCACCATTTTAAGCCTCACTATATTTAAAATGTCTCGATACGTATAGCCTCTCACATAATACATAGTTATGCATTCATCCATTGTTGATAAAGATGTACAATGCGCATGTCCACCGGAAGGCGATGGCACGATGGTGATAACGCGATGGTACGATGGTGAAATCGCGATGGCACGATGGTGAAAACGCGATGGAACGATGGTGAAAGCGCGATGGTACGATGGTGAAATCGCAATGGCACGATGGTGAAAACGCGATGGTACGATGATGAAATCGCGATGGCACGATGGTGAAAACGCGATGGTACGATGGTGAAAGCGCGATGGCGCGATGGTGCGATGGTACGATGGTGAAAACACGATGGTACGATGGTGAAATCACGACGGTACGATGGTGAAAACGCGATGTAACATCGCGTTTTCACCATCGTACTATCGCGCCATCGCGATTTCACCATCGTACCATCGTGATTTCACCATCGTACCATCGTGTTTTCACCATCGTACCATCGTGCCATCGCGTTTTCACCATCGTACCATCGTGCATCGCGGGTACAGAATAAATAAAATGTCACAATTGTCCAAACGTGTCCAAACGGAACACCGTAATAAACACTTTCAATATGATCTACGTAAATAACCAAGGTATATCGAATGAAAAATACGAGTTGCTTCCCTTATCTTCGAGTAAAATCGATACCGCTTATGCTAAAACAATACAAAATAGGCTGTTTTTAAACCGCTAGTTTGTTGTGATTAAATGTCACCAATAGAAAGCTTTGGATCTTAGCTTCATCACAGTATAAACTTCAACATATCTTTGACTCCAAAGTATTTAAATTAACTGTAAAACCTACCATATGTCAGACCATTTTACATACGAATTATACAGTGAGATACGCAACCCGTTATCTTTACTCGAAATACTACTGATAAGAATAGCCTGTCGTCTGCTAGTTCTGAAAGTGTTTATTGGTGTATTGTGCACACAAATATCTGGTCTAGAATATCACAATAAATCACTGCCGATAGTACGGTGTTCCGTTTGGACACGTTTGGACAATCGTGACATTTTATTTATTCTGTACCCGCGATGCACGATGGTACGATGGTGAAAACGCGATGGCACGATGGTACGATGGTGAAAACACGATGGTACGATGGTGAAATCACGATGGTTCGATGGTGAAGTCGCGATGGCGCGATAGTACGATGGTGAAAACGCAATGTTACATCGCGTTTTCACCATCGTACCATCGTGATTTCACCATCGTACCATTGCGTTTTCACCATCGTACCATCGCACCATCGCGCCATCGTGTTTTCACCATCGTGCCATCGCGTTTTCACCATCGCACCATTGCACTTTCACCATCGTACCATCGCGATTTCACCATCGTACCATCGTGATTTCACCATCGTACCATCGCGTTTTCACCATCGTACCATCGTGCATCGCGGGTACAGAATACAGAAAACGCGATGGCACGATGGTACGATGGTGAAAATACGATGGTACGATGGTGAAAACGCGATGGTACGATGGTGAAATCGCGATGGTACGATGGTGAAATCGCGATGGTACGATGGTGAAATCGCGATGGCACGATGGTGAAAGCGTGATGGCACGATGGTGAAAACACGATAGCGCGATGGTGCGATGGTACGATGGTGAAAACACGATGGTACGATGGTGAAATCCAGATGGTACGATGGTGAAAACGCGATGTAACATCGTGTTTTCACCATCGTACTATCGCGCCATCGCGATTTCATCATCGTGCCATCGTGATTTCACCATCGTACCATCGTGTTTTCACCATCGTACCATCGTGCCATCGCGTTTTCACCATCGTACCATCGTGCATCGCGGGTACAGAATAAATAAAATGTCACGATTGTCCAAACGTGTCCAAACGGAGCACCGTACGATGGTTAATTGACGTTGAAATAAGAAACTTATACATTCCACCATCGTTTACATCCTGCATTCCAATATGCGTATACATGTACAAACAAATATCGGCAGCCCCACGTTGGGCGCCAATTGTCGCAGTCCAAAAGATAAGGGGGTTTCTGATGGACGCTGTGGTTTAAAGTACTTGGGACCTGGACAGAGGGTCTGTAAATACACAAATTATGCACTTTCAAATAATTTTATTGGCAGTAAAGAATCGCGGCTCTCGCCATCAAAATCTTTCAAAATAGTGCAAAATACAAAATATCAATGAAAATGATGAATGACAAAATTGAAAGAATGAATCAGAGCATCAAAACAATCTACCAAATTACCTGTAAATACACAAATTATGCGCTTTCAACTAATTTTTAGCGGTAAAGAATCGCGGCTCTCGCCATCAAAATCTTTCAAAATAGTGCGCATGCGTAGTGTAGTGAATCAATGAAGTAGAAAGTTAGATAGAGAGGCCCTGTAATGGTGGTTAGTATTTGATCAATATGGGGATGAATGAAAAGTATGATGAAAATTAAAGCTATACGACATTTAATAAGACACACAATAACACATATAAACATGTACGTATATGAACCTGTGACACTTATTACAAATTTTATGAAAAAAATGCATTCATAAATAATAAAGCAATAGCCACTTTTGTACATTTTCGGGTATTTTCTACGTAAAAAAAGGTGCACAAATTGCGTAAAACTAATTATCAGAGTTATAACTTACAAAGGCAAATAATTTGTAATAATGCTTTGATGTGTCAAGTTTCAAGTTAATATTTCCAACGGTTTTTAAAATAGGACGAACGGGACAAAATGACGGGTAGGACGGGACTAAGTGATTCCTATTAGTTTTGTTTGGTGGAAATACAAATATCAGAAAAAAATGGAGTATTCAATATTGGGTTTACCTGTTTGTTTTATTTATAAATATTCTCTTTAGCTAAATATCCAGTCTTCTCAATTTGTCAAGGTTGCAAAACAAATCACCATAACCAAATCAATGCGCAACCATAATAAAAAGTTATTTACGTTTGTAAAAAGATAACCAATTATCCATTTAGTTGTGTAGTTATTGAATCATTGAAATTATTTAAATAATAAATTAGATAAAATCCATCACCATCATCAATTTAATAGTGAATGAAAATATTCCTTTCGGAAATGAGTTTATATTGTATATAATATTTAAAATGGCTTTTAACTCCTTTTCTTATGTTCGTACTTCGTAGTTAGGTCAATATCTGCTTGATTTGTAAATCGATCGGTTGTTAAAAATCGTTACGCAATTAGATATTGAACACGAACTTTGTAAATGTATTGAAGAGACTCCAAAAAAGTGTTTTTGACAAGACGAACGGGATAAATAATGATGTAGATATGACTCGATAACTAATAAGCAAATTTTCCGATTATTCACTAATTTGGCTCTTCACAATAATCATTTTAATTGTACAAAAATATCCAACTTCTTATATATTAAGAAATATTCATTTTTTATCCAACTTCTTATATATTAAGAAATATTCATTTTTTACCATTATTACTTTTTATATGAAAGAATGCGATCGTATCATCAGCCACAGAATTGCACTGAATAATAAATAAAATAAAGAAATGCCACGCTGGGCAAGTCATAAACATTTAACTTATAAATCGACCTCTTTGGAAGTATTGTTATACCCGGCAAATGAAGTTTAGGTCAACTTGTCGGTCGGTCGGTTGGTGGGTCCGTCCGTCCGATAACTAGAGAGACAATTACAAAAATTAGGAATGATATTGTAATCAAACTTGGTTTATATCAAGCTTATATATAGACCCGGTTGGAATTGCGTTTGGACCCCCTGAGATCAAGATCAAGGTCACCGTTACTAAAAAAAAGAAAAATAATTCCCGGACAATAATTAGAGTTAGTAATAAGATATTGCAATCAAACTTGATATATTACAAGCTTATATGAAGACCCAGTTTGGTATTGGATTTGGACCCTCTGCAGTCGAGGTCAATGTTACATTTACCTAAAATAGAAAAATGGTTTCCTGTTTATAAATAGAATTAAGAATGAGATAATGCAATCAAACTTGGTATATAGCAAGCTTATATGGAGACCTCCGTGATATTGCATTTGGACCCCCTGGGGTACAGGATGCCGTTACTAATAAAGGAAAATTGTTTCTTGACAATAACTAGAGTTAGGAATGAATAATGTGATCAAACTTGGTATATAGCCAGTTGATATAAAGATCTTGCTTGGGATTTCTTTAAGACATCCTGGGGTCATGGTCAAGGTAACAGTTATTATGAAAAGCAAAATGGTTTCCGGATAATAACTAGAGTAAGGAACAAGATATTACACTTGGTATATAGCAAGCTTGAATGAAGACCACGGTTGGGATTGCTATTTATAACACCTGGGGTCAATGTCACCTTTACTCAAAATAGAAAAAATGTTTCCGGAAGATTACATGAGATATTGTAATCAAACTTTGTGTTCAGCAATCTTATGTGGAAACCTTTGATGGGATGCCATTTTGACCCCTTGGATCAAGGGTTACTTTTACTTAAAATAGAAAAATGGGTTTTCGGACAAAAAGTAGAGTAGGATAAGATATTACTATCAAATAAAATAAGTTTATATCAAGATCCTGGTCGGGATTGAAATTAGTTGAAATAATTATTTGTACATAGTTGATACTTCATTAATTTTAGGTTGAGTTTAAATCTTTCTTCAGACCTCTTATCTTTCAAAAATTCAAAATTGCTGTTGGGGGTTTTACCTTAAGTGATAGTTCTATAGTCTGTCCCATAAAATTTGAACAGTCCATTTTTGTTTAACATAATAGTAAAATCATTTAATTTAATGTCATGTTAACCCTGAGGTCAATATCTCTAGGCATGTTTTTCTTCTTTTTTTTCATAAAGTCACGAATGTTGTCAAAATGCTAAAATTATATTTTTTCCCGTTGACTTACGTTGTAACCTGACGTGACGTCCATTTCAAAATGGCGGCGCCCATATAGACGTCATTTAGGGTTCGTCTCACAATTAGCATGAAATATACTCGGTAATTATAAAAAAATATTATCCTTATTCACTTACTGGTTAATAGCTAAAGGTTATCATTAAAATGAAAAATGACAACAAAGTTAGAGTCAAAAAGGCAATTTTACTAGCAAACCACTATTTAAAATAATCAAAATCATTTGAAGTGAAAATATCAGTAAGGTTTATAAATTCTAACACACAAAGATTTAATTAGTTACCATGATATAATGTCGTATTTCATATTTTTTTAAGAAAGTGATTTGATTACAGCTTTTCAATCAAGCGCGTATCTTGTACCGCAACGCGTCGTAGGGGAGCGGGAATACCAGCTAGAAGACTATAAAAATGGTTCTTCGCTAATCAATGTTTAATTTAAATAATTCTGTAGTTGTCTGAATTCTGTCCATTAGTGTGCATCACGTCTATTCAAAAATTAATAAATTGGCCACGTTCTATGGGATACAAAAATATGTTACCCTTCTTATTTCGGGTGCGATGTTCGTGCGCTAAAACTTTCCGTAGGTTTCAACTTTCACAAGAAAACGCCAACAAATACTACATTATCATGCAAATCTGACAAAAAAATATTAAGAAAACTGATTCACTATACGTTCAGCATTGGTTTGCTTGTTACCACAGTGTCTACTTGAACTAACTTGATTACGTCACTACGCGGTACTATGAAGCACTATGAAAAATAGAAGGCGACTATGAACGGATTTCAATATAGTATCGCCTTTTTTTCTTCTATGAAAATAAACACACATAATTTTTAAGAAATACAGCGTTTTCATTGGATGACAAATAAAGCTGGACACTAAATAATTATTTTGTTTATAATTATGAAGGGTAGATCGAGTCAAAGAGGAACATCGAGTGACGTCACGTAATTATTTTAGCCTTCCTAAAATTTGAAAATATTCAGTGTTTTACAAAAACAATAGATCTAAAATCTAGCATATTTTTCGCAGGAGAAAAATACCACGTATTGTATATTTTGTAGCTAAAAGAGTAAGATTTACAGAAGTCTTGAATAACGATAAATATGTAGGGAAACTATTTCTGAGAAATATAAAAAATGTTCAAAAACATAAAATCAAAACGAATTTTATATGTAGTTAATGAAAGAAGTATTGTACTGTTGAAGATTCATGTCATTTTAAGTGTGTTTAAAATTATTTTTAAATGTTAGAAATCTATCAAAAGTTTTATATTATTAATATATGAATTGAACGTGGAATTTGCAAAATCTGGGTTTACAAAAATTATTTTAAATGCCATCAAGACAAATTTATCTCAACGCTTAAAATTATCTGTTTGAGGTTACATATGCCTAACTGCCCTCTGTCAATGCCGCAACTGTACTGTAATCATCCATAAAAAGCGCGAGGCATTTTTGTTACGTCATATATTTCGTCAATTGTTGTTGACGTAATAAAGTTTTTTTCGTCAGGAATCCATAAGCATTGTGATGTAGACAACTAAAATTTATGGGTCGTTCTTGAATTATGGATTTGGAACATGCTGAATTATGATGTGTTTCATTTACATATTACATTTGCTAACCCAGATAACTCCACAAATTGAAGAATGTTTTAATAATGAGACGGATTATCAGTTTAAAAAATCTGGATCATGAAAAGTGTAGGAGTCATGACTCATGTCATTAAGGATTTTTGAAGTCAAAAAGTGGGATCTACGGAACTGGATAGAAACTGGCAATGAAGGAATCTTCATATGCGAATTTGTCGTGACGTTGATAAAGTTCATCGGATTCTATTAAGCTTAAAAGTAAGTGCAATTTCTAGATCTACTCCATGTGACTCGGTGTTCTTGTTGCTTATTTTTCATTTTTTAAAGTTTTCCATCATGCATTGCAACTAAACCGTTACATCTTGTAGATCCTAATCAGGAAACGACCCCGAGAACCTCATGTTTATATTAGAAACATGACACGTGCTTTCTCCCGTTCATCTTCAAATGAAGAGTACTTCGGCAATGGCTACGGAAAATTAACAACAGATTTTCCATAGAGAAATCAAAATTTGCTTTCACAAGAAAAGTAAACACTTTAGAGTAAAATCCTGAAAAATCTCGAGGGTGACTTTTTTTTAGTTTACAAAAATGTTTTACTTTTTATTCAACGTCGTTTTGTCTATTCATACCAGGCAAAAGTTCAATTCCATTTTTAATGGGACAGACTATATCCTCGTCTGTCCATCATTCGTTCCCCTAAGATCTTACAGCGCTAAAAATTAAAGTTATTCAATGAATAACAGGAAATAAATAACTTACCGGCAACTTTACTCATTTATTTCAATCTTCCATTAAAGATCAGTCGTAAACAAACTTTGATAAATTCAAAACACATTGTTCAATGAAGCATGTAAACAAAATATAACAGCCATCTTTGTGTGCCTACGTTCTACACACCACACAATTATAGTCAATTAGGTAGTCATAAAAAACAGTTCGTTTAAAGGAAAAACAGCAAAAGTTTGATCAAATGGAACAGTAATGTCACATTTTGAACAATTAACAGTTGAACAGTTCATGGGCACTAAAGGTTAGCATTTATTCTTCTTTTTTGCAGTGTTTACAGAAGAATTTATCTCCTTTTCTGATTATTCTCACCGGAGTGCAGTAAGTAAGATGGACCCAATGTTTACATGGATAACCATTTCTTTGTCCATCACATTGTGCCCACTTCACAAAAATTATTGATACACTGTTTTTCACTTCAGCAGGAGTGTATCTCTGACAGACACAGCATAACTCCTGTTGAGATTCATCATCTGATAAACATGTACTTTCACTGTCTGAAATTAAATTATAGTGTGATGGACCAGCTTGGGGTTCTACATGGGTGATTCTTTTTGTTTTTTTTACTTTAGTGACCTGTTTTCCTTTTTTTACATTACTGTCAGTTTCTGTTTTTTTATTTCCTGTTTTATTTTGACCACATTCATGTTCCTTCATTTCATCTAGTACTTTGTTTGTAATGGCTTTTCCAGACACAATTTTGCTCATTGTATTTCTTGGTTTTGAATTAATGTCTCTTTTAATTTTTTTCAAGTTAATTTCTCTGGATTTAAGCATTTCATTGTTATTTTCAGGTGGATTACTTTGGATTTTGTCAGGACATTCTGTGCTGATTCCACCTTCAACTGTTGCTTGGCTGTCATTGTCAGACTGTGATGCATTTTGATACACTTCAGCTGGTATAAGATATTCAGAACTTATAGCCGAAGGGTCCAGTGGATATATACCAGTGCGCTTAAAACCAGACTGCACATTTTCAGTGGATAAGGCTTTAGAATATACACGGCACCCCATTTCACAAACATTATACCTGGTTATAATGGAAGCTGTCTGCCTCAAGAGTTTATGGCATTGAATATTATACATTCTCTGAAACGGGCCATAACATGATACATCTAGAGGCTGTAAGACATGGGATGTATGTGGTGGCAAAATAAAAAGGATTATGCCATTTTCCATGGCCCATTCAGCCAAGCCTACTGTTACATGGGATTTGTGACCATCCAAAATGAGGAGGATTTTATTTTCACCACGTCCTGGTACATATTTAAGAAAATGATATTTGAGATACTGCTTGAAAATTTGCATATTTGACCAGCCTGTGTCAGAAACTGCACCATCTGCTCCCGTGGTCTTCCCAGCAAGTAATTCTGCTTTCATTCTTTTCCCAGGGAAAACAAAAAAAGGTGGGATTTGCATACCACTAGCACTGCATCCACCAATGACAGTAATTGTTTTCCCTTTGCCCGATGTAATGGCTGGTGGGCAGTACGTAGAATCAGCTATTACAGAAGGTGGTTTATGATTTACACTTACACCCTTTTCATCTACATTAAATATGAGATGCGGTTTGTCAAGCAGATCATTGTCTTCCAAAGTTTTTTGCAATTGGCAAAAGTACTTTGACACAACATCTTCATGGCACATTTTGGCACGGACATGTTCAAGACCTCTAGGAACAAGGCACTTGAGGCTAGGCCATCTTTTTAATAAGCCTCTTATCCATTTCATGGATAGTGGGTGATCTTTACTTCTCCTACCCAACTGGATGGCATAGTCGGTGGCAATGTCTAAACACTCCTGGCGAGTATAGCCATAGCCATATGATGACATTTTCTTAAAATGTTTGACCAAATTGTATTCTTCATTATTGTCAAATAATGGGGCTTTTCCAAAGACTGCTTTGTCATGATCAACTTTGCCAAGCACTCGATCTCTAAGGGTAGTTACAGGGATTCCATAAATTCTGGCTGCTTTTTTAACAGACATGCCATGGTGTTTTACTTGTTTGTATGCATTATCAAGTGATTTATCAGAGTAATGCCTGTATTTCTGACGAATTCTTTGAGGATGTTTCTGATAAAAAAAAAGAAGAGAAAATTAGATCAAAGAGGACAAGAAACAATTTTTTTTTGAAAAACTGGATACTTTTTTACTTGGCCTTGGAATATATTATCTGGAGTAGGAAGTCACGTGACATTCATTCATAAATATTTACAAAAGCAGACGGAGGGAAACTCCGTTTAAAAGTTGGCTTTTTGTTATAAAATATGGAGTTTATTTATAAACACACTGTAAAAAAGGTAAAATTTTATCAAATTTAATACTTTATGATAATAAAATCTGATAATAACCTGTTTTTTTCGCATTTTTTATCTCCAGTTTCATTTGACAGATAATACTATGTGCGTAAAATATTTTCCCACGGTCAGTAACGCCCACTTGCAAAATCTCGCGAGACTATGTTAAAAACAAAGATGGTGACGAACGAAGGACAGGAACGAAGCTAGGGCACTCGACGATAGTTTAATTTACCTAAGAAAGTATGCAGTCATATCATCTCCATAAAATATTATAAAAATATATAAAACGACGCACTTAATATTTAAGTACTAATCGTTTAATATTTCAATCATTAATATGAGTAATCATTACATTAGGTGTTAAATAACAGAATAATTGAGTGTTACCTTCTTGATTTGTTGAAGGGTTCTGTAAGTTCTCTTCTGTGTTAGGACTGCAAAATGCACAGAAACAGCAATATAATTAAACTAAGAGAGTACTGTAATTACATTTTCAAAATAACAACGATATTTCCGTTCTGTGTGCATTTCATAACCATACAAAATCACGAAAATAATGATGAATGAAAAAAACGAAGAATTAACATATATCAAGACACTCATTGCAAAATACACAAACACGGCAAAATAATAAAACACAGACGACAGTAGTAACGTTTTCACAATAACAACTTTTTTTCGAATCTGCCGTGCGCATGCGTGACGGCAAATTACGAGTAAAATCTGGAGGGGCGTCACCATAGTTTATTTACTATAGTTAGTCTATGATATATGAGGAATGATAATGGGCTATGGGAGTAAATATGAGATGAAGATTGGATAAACAAGGAAGAATATGTTATATATTAGAAATGCACTATGTATAATGAAAAATGAACATGAGACACGACCATTCTAGCAAATTGATATAATAAAAAAAGATGACACACAGGAGAAGAATTTTATAAATGCATTTAAGACAAGAAAAAGATTTTGTTTGTTTGTTTGTTTCATTTTACGCCTTTTCCCAACAGTATTTCAGTCATATAGGCGGATAGTTTCCTAACCATCGTTCCTTGAGAGTTACACCAGTACTAGACTACCTTCCTCCGACAAGAAAAAGAAATACAAATATAAACACATATGTAAACACAAATCATATGAACATTTTTTCAGACAAAAAGAATCATGAGAGATCGTTATATTAATTTGCAAAACATTGATAGCCTGAAAATACTTTGAAATTGTGTAATGTGTAATGTCTTGACTAAATAAAATTATTCACGTTTCCAATTATTATTTCATTCCAGTTATTTGTTGAAAGTTGTCAAATACAATGCCTAAATCCTATTAATTTTGTTGTTTTGGTTTCTTTCTAGTAAGATTATAACATGGGATAAGTGAATAATTGTTTCACTCACGACACAGAGTGAGTAATGTTACATAATTATATGGATATATATATAAAATTGGAAACAATATCGGTGCATCGGTCTTAATACTCTACATTACAGATCTTAGTATTATGGAATATAAATGACTAAAGTTAAATTGAGACAATGTTCCTGAATACACTTATTGTGTCGCCTTGAGAAAGGCGACATATAGGGATTACTTTTGTCGGCGGCGTCTTTGTCGGCGTTGTTGTCGGTGTCGGCGTCCCCTTAAGCTTGTCCGGAGCATAAGTCAGTCATCAAAGTCAAATTGACTTCAAACTTGGTATGCATGCTTCTTACAATGAACCGAAGTGCAGTGCACAAGAACCGGTACTCTGCACTTCTTATTTTTTGAGTTATTGCCCTTTGCTAATTTTCATACTTTATTTTTGTCCGGGCCATTTCTCCTAAAGTATAAAAGCTATGGACATGAAACTTCATAGGATGATAGATCTCATTAAGAAGAAGTGCAGTGCGTAAGAACTGGTACTCTGCGCTTCTTATTTTTTGAGTTGTTGCCCTTTGGTAATTTTCATACTTTATTTTTGTCCAGGCCATTTCTCCTAAAGTATAAAAGCTATGGACATGAAACTTCATAGGATGATAGATCTCATTACGAAGAAGTGCAGTACCCAAAAACTGGTACTCTGCATGTCTTATTTTTTGAGTTAATGCCCTTGTTAATTTTGAAACTTTATTTTTGTCCAGACCATTTCTCATAAATTATAAAAGCTTTAGACTTGAAACTAAATAGGATGATAGATGTTATAGAAGTGCAGTGTACAGAAACTGCCGCTCTGCATTTCTTATTTTTTGAGTTATTGCCCTTTGTTGATTTTAAAATTTCATTTTTGTCCTGGCCATTTCTCCTAAACTATATTGTTCACAAGGCGACACATCCGACTCGCGGAGTTCTAGTTTTTAATGTAGGATTATAAGTAAGAAAGACACAATAATGTATAACCATCCATATACCAATTATTATCCCCCGCCGAAAAATTTCGGCGGAGGATATAGAAATAGTCTCCGTCCGTCCGTCCGACCTTCCGCCCGTCCGTAAGTCCTTTCGTCCGACATTTTTGTCCGGAGCATATCTCTAAAAGTATTTGAGTTATCAACTTGAAACTTCATAGGTGGATAGACCTCATTGAGGAGGAGTGCAGTGCACAAGAATGATATCTCTACCTTGCATGATTTTTGAGTTATTGCCCTTTGTTATTTTTCAAAATTGATTTTTGTCCAGAGCATAACTCCAAAAGCCTATGAGATATTAACATGAAACTTCATAGGTGCATAGATCTCACTCAGGAGGTGTGCAGTGCACAAGAATGATAACTATACCCTTCACAATTTTTGAGTTATTGCCCTTTGTTTTTTATGCTATTTTGTCCAGAGCTTATCTCAAAAGTATTTGAGGTATCAACTTGAAACTTCAAAGGTGGATGGATCTCATGGAGGAGGAGTGCAGTGCTTAAAAATGATAACTCTACCTGCATTATTTTTGAGTTATTGCCCTTTGTTATTTTTCAAAATTAATTTTTGTCAAGAGCATAACTCAAAAAGCCTTTGAGATATCAAAATGAAACTTCATAGGTGCATAGATCTCACTCAGGAGGTGTGCACTGCACAAGAATGATAACTCTACCTTTTATATTTTTTGAGTTATTGCCGTTTGTTCTTTTTCATACTTAATTATTCAATTCAATTTTTTTCTCAAAAAGTATTTGAGGTATCAACTTGAAACTTCATAGGTGGATAGATTTTACTGAGGAGGGATGCAGCACACAAGAATGATAACTTACCCTGCATTATTTTTCAGTAATTGCCCTTTGTTATTTTCAGCCATCAGTATTCACATAGGTTTCAAATCTGTAATCCCTATAGCCATCAGTTTTCATTACCAAAATACCTCTTAAAATGGAATTATTCCGCTCTACTACATATACATTCTTCCAATGAGCAAACACATTCGGCGGGGGATGGCCATGTTGACATGGCTCTTGTTTATCATTATGACTATACCCCCAGCAGAGCTTTTTAAAAAGTGTTTTCTTGCGTCTGTACGAAAACTTTTAAATAACTGTGAGGATTTAATCCTCAAGGATTTTGTGGAGCTGAAATATACGGTGTCCTACTTCGGCATGTCAAAAGACACCACAAGCAAGATTTTTTCCTAAAAGTGTTGTGTCGCCCTTTTGTATTTTTATAGAATAATACTTGTAGTGAGAGTTTACATTCTCGCGTGAAATTCTAAGCACCATTCAACATTGAATATGTCTAATGCTTTACTTTAGGCCTCATGAGAATTATAATGTAAAAGGCTTCGCGATGATTAACCTTATTTATTGCATGTTTCTTTAGAGCTTATTCTACAGTACCAGTGAATAAACTAAAAGTTTTTCGAAAGAGAACCGTGTTCGACTATTCGCAGGGCTTGATATTGACAAAAAGAGCCTCGATAATATAGAATTTTCTAGGTTCAAAAAGGGTCATAGTTCTGTCAAAGTCGAAATTAGAACATGGACCTTGGATAGTGTCCTCTTTGGATTCTCCCAAATAAGTTTGTGAAGTTAAAACCCATTTCTTTCAGTAAAATATGAGAATACTTAACCAAAGTGTGATATCAACGCCTACACCGACGACTGGACTTGCACAATAGCTCTCCATGTAGTTCGAAAAGTCAAGCGAAATACAAGAAATTTAGTATACCTTGCATCAGAACAGGTGTTTTTTTTAATTTGCTTCTGCTTCAAACAGGACACCATAGAAATACGAAAAGTTATAGTGAACTTGATTGCGCTATTTGTGAGTAACTTCAGTTCATCGAAAACTAAGCTAACAGATTGGAGAGCCATTTTCAGGAACACAGTTACAGTTGGATTTTTATTTTAAGAAACTAACAGCAGTTCGTTGAAATATGCTAAATCTGTGTCACATCTTGTACTTTCAACATATGTGATGTTGAGAAACCAGCACAGAGTAAATTATTTTCTGAAATTCAGACAATAGAACATAAACATGGCATGCACTCTGAAACAAAACAGCTGGTAGGCAATCATATTTTTGTTTTCAGTTGATTTTGCTTCGAATGCAAATGCTGAAGTTTTGGTAGATGTATCATATTGGATACGGCCCGTAACATTGCATTAAGAATTCCAATAAAGACACTTACTGTTATACAGGCATGCACATGTGCGCCACTTGTGGAGATGACTGATAAATAAAAACCAAAGATTTAAATTTGAAAAACGTAAGTACTTTATACTGTGACAGTCAAGATGGAATATATATCTATATTACAATACATTACAAATTATTATAATAATTATTCAGACATTGCATTATTTAAATTAACAATTGCATGATATTGTGAATTTAACAATAACTCGTTTTGCATGTAAGACGATACCGAGATCTTGGTCGATGATAAAAATCCAAATCAACAGATACTTATAAATAAACTTTTACATAGCTTTAAATTGAAACTGATGATTGAATACAAGGGCTTTATTTGAATATTTAAAACTAACTTTATTAATATAGATTATGTGTAAAATATTACTTATGGAAAAAATGTTTAAGAACTAAAATAAAAATATTTTTTTTTACAAATTTATATTAATGAGTACTTTGAATTAACATTTCTTATAAAGCAAAAACTAAACCTTTTACATTCTCCTATGACAAATTAAATTTACTTCAACAATAACAAATATTCAAGGATCAGTTACAATAATATAAAATACAACGATTATTTGATATGCAAAGTATGGAAAATGCGTCAATTATAAGAATTAAAACATACTTGAGAGAAACGGCTTAAGATTAAAATAAAACATATTTATTACAGTGAAACATTGAATGAAAAACAATAGAAAAAATGTGACTCAACATAAATGATAAATGAAATTCAAGATTTAAATTTGAAAAACATAATTAAGTACTTTATTCTGTGGCAGTCAAGATGGAATATATATTTATATTACAATACATTACAAATAATTATAATAATTATTCAGTAATTGCATTATTTAAATTATCAAATGCCTAATATTCGGAATTTAACAACAACAGTTTTGCATGTAAGAAGATATCGAGATTTTGGTCGATGATAAAAATCCTAATCATCCGTTACTTATAAATAAACTTTACATAGCTTTGAATTGAAACTGATGATTGAATACAAGGGCTTTATCAAAACCATCTTTATTAATATAGATTATGTGTAAAATATAACTTATGGAACAATTTATTAAGAACTAAAATAATAAAATTCTATTTACAAATTTATATCAATGTGTACTTTGAGTTAACATTTCTTATAAAGCAAAAAACTAAGCCTTATACTTTCTCCTATGACAATTTAATTTACTTCAACAATAAGAAATATTCCAAGATCTCAGTTATTTAAGTAACAATAATATAGTATCTTCTTACAGACGAGAAGAGGACGGTACGTTAGGACAAACAACAATTTATCCTCGGCTTAACCTCGGACATTGTGTTGTTTAACCCAGGGAAACTTACGAAAGTTGAAGAAAACCTTGTACTGTATCCATTACATAGTTCAGAAGTTATAAATAGACCGAGCAAAATATTTTTCCTGTGTACTTAAAAACAGTACCAAACTCTGTCTTGTTTATCTTTATCTAAAAATAGAATTGTAACGCACCAAAATAGGCCTATATACCTTGTATTTTAATGGCTTACAATAATTACAATTTAGAAGTTAAATTATTTAATTTATTTTAGCTATGTATAGGTGAATAAAACATAATATAAGTTCCAAAATTAGATGAAAAGGACAAACACATAAAGATTGCTCTTGAGCGAAACAAAGCATGGAAAACATCTGACAACACACATGTTTGAAACATATAGTCATTGCATACTTTCGACCGAAAATTAAATTAAAAGACAGAATAGAGGTCTCGTTTTCACAACTAAAAGTTTAACAATAGTGAAAACATATAATTCGCATAGTCACACAATTTTTCTCTTTCTTAAGCTGTGCTATTATTATACTTTACGTACACGTTAAAGATTTCAAAATACGTGTTTAATTCGCCTTTGGTGAACCGATAATGTGTCACTTTATACACTACATTAGGGCTAATACTTTTAGTCAGGTAATGTACAGAACTTACCGTGATAGGTTTTCATGTTCACTTCAATATACAAATATAATAGAATTAAATGTGTTAAATACAGTTTAAAAATAGCGTAACTGTACGAAAAATAATCAAGGGAAAATACAAATAGTGTATGCTATTTGAAGAAAGCATACTCAGATAATAAATCTGTTTAATACTAACAGTACAGAAAAAACTTCATATTTTATGTGAAAACAGATGTAGCATTTTAAGATTGCACTTGATAAAAGTGTTGATTTAGTGTGAACATTTATATGATGAATAATAATATTTTGTTCTGGAACATTTTATTACCTAAGTTTTAATATATTTATATGTAATATCGGATCATGTACCTCACAGTTGCCTTATTATTCATTCGTGGTGATTTGTTGTTATGCCTAATACTAAATACTATCAACATTATTATTTCTAGTGTTACAGGTCTTTCATTATATATCAATTAATTTTAAAAGATCAAAATAGAAATAAGTTGACCTTACTGCGGTTTGAGCTCATCGCCCTAAGTTTCAATGCATTTGACAGTATTTGTATCCTTTTTAAACATTTTTCAAAGTGGAACTGATGCATCAGGGGAACGCTACCTTAATTCTTCATTTATTACCTTAAATGGACATGACCCGTCCTTGCCCCGCGTTTGTGCCTTCCTTTTTCACTGCCCTGCTTGACGCCTACCGGTCGTTCTGTAAGCCTGGGTGTTGTTAGGGCTGCATGAAGTTGATGTTTGAAAAATTATCAAACATATTTTGGCAAAGAAAATCCTTTAGCTATTAGAACTTTAAAAAGTAAAATAAAGAAAAACTTTTGGGTGTGGTTATTAATCTCAAAAATAAAATTAGAAAGCTTCCCGTCAATAATCTAATCACATTTGACATCACTAATGACGACTAAACTTAACTATAAATATGAGGGGTTTTTTTTAAATATTATAAGAGTTATCGAATTTTTTGCTATTATATAATGTACTAAAATAGTTTGCGGTTTAAAAGATTTTGTTTTCATAGAGGAAAAGTTTAATCGTCAATATCAACACTATGGTGGCTCGTATTTTCACTTTGCTAGGTGCCAGGCAAAAACACTAAAATACGACAAAATGTCGAACATGTTTCAATAAAATTAAATAATCTTAAAGGTTCATTTATATGTCAAAGTGCCTATAATAGATCCAATAATTACATAATTAATTTCAGAGAGCTTTCAGAAATGTTACTTCTTAAAGAACAATTGTGTTCAGTCGAGTGGCAAACCTCCTTGAATGAACTCCCTCTAGAATTTAGGATAATAATAACTTACAAATGCAACAGCTAAATCATAAACTTGTATCTAAAAATGTTTAGAAATACAATGTAATTGAAAATAGAACACTAAGATATTAGGCCATGCTAAGTGAATGTAAAGTTTACATAAGTCCTACAAAGTTACATAGCACAATTAATCTAAACATAGTAATCGACATAAAATATAGATAAGAATGATAAGTATGAAGCATCCATACAGAATACATATTCAATGTTATAATAAACTTGAAATCTTAGTTGAAACCTTTATTTCTTCAAACATATTTAAGGAGATTAAATGTGTACTTTTTCAGTAATATAATACAATATTATGTAATAATAATATAATAAAACAAGTTTACAAATGAATACAACAAATGAATACAAATATTGTAGTACGATATTTTTCTACATCAAATAGTAATAAACAAGGGACATCACTCATGCCTACTTTACTTAACTATTAAAGGAACTCAACTGAATAACAAGATACAAAAAATGAATTTCTTATATAGATCAGCAAGGTCACTTAAAACAGAAAACTTTGCTAACGATGATTTAGAATTAAAATTGAAAATCATATTTAATGCTATACTCAGTCCCGATTTAGTGAACATCGTTGCGAGACTTTTCACTTTTGGGTCATTTTTCACAATTAGAATGATTATTCTGGAAAAGCTGAGCGAGTGAACGAAAGGTCTGAAAGTTTTACATACAAAATAGAACACTTAGATATTAGGCCATGCTAAGTGAATGTAATGTATACAAAAGTTCTACAAAGTTACATAGCACAACTAATCTAAACATAGTAATCGACATAAAACTATAGATAAGAATGAGAGGTATGAAGCATCCATACAGAATACATATTCAATGTTATAATAAACTTGAAATCTTAGTTGAAACCTTTATTTCTTCAAACATATTTATGGAGATTAAATGTGTACTTTTTCAGTAATATAATACAATATTATGTAATAAAATATAATAAAACAAGTTTACAACAAATGAATACAAATATTGTAGTACGATATTTTTCTACATCAAGTAGTAATAAACAAGGGACATCACTCATGCCTACTTTACTTAAATATTGAAGGAATTCAACTGAATAACAAGATACAAAAAAATGAATTTCTTAAATAGATCAGCAAGGTCACTTAAAACAGAAAGCTTTGCTAACGATGATTTAGAATAAAATTGTTAATACTATAGTCAGTCCCAATTTAGTGAACATCGTTGCGAGACTTTTCACTTTTGGGTCATTTTTCACTATTAGATTGATTATTCTGGAAAAACTGAGCGAGTGAACGAAAGATCTGAAAGTTTTACATACAAGTTAGTTGTCTAGACATACGTCAAATGAAAGAATAATCTCGAAAAATCTAAGTTGAGTCCCATTTATCAAGACAAATATCGTAGTCATCTAACAATCATTTCTTTACAACAAACTTCCCTCCTTTGAATGTTAAAGCCTTTATAATTTCAATACTTAAAACTTATTACTTGCAAATATATTTCTATTTAAGTATGTTTTCAAAGATATTATATTTCATCTCTTTCGCCTAAAAAGGCACAGAAAAGATAATTATAGTCCTTCAGATTTTTAAATCACTAATTTCGTTTATAAAATAACATACGACTACATTGAATGTATACTTATTACATGACACAAAATTATTTCATAATTATACATTTTATAATTCATATCTATTTTAACTGTTGCACAAAGTCACACACTTGTATCAAAATGACAGTAATTATCATACAAAATTCCATATTATTATTGTTATCACATTTTTCTTTTTGTAAGATACTTTTATGCTATTTTACTGTTTGTCAGAAATGAATTTAAATTTTTGCCCTGAAAAATGAATATCTTCTTGTCGTGATTGGCAGAAAATAAGTAAAGGGATTATTATTCCCCTGTAATTGTTACACTATATGTTATCAAACACCTTCAAGTGAGCAACCTTTTGTTATGGGTCTCATTCCTGATTTTCCAGCGCAAATCTCTGCAGCACGAGCATGACCATCTTTTCCAGGGACAGTGTGAAGTACTCTTAGTTCACCTTGTGATATGCCAAGAGAACAACCCATTTTTTTATTCACGAAACCACTTGTAATACTTAATTATTAAAACAATATAACCGTTCCTGTGGTCAGAACATTGAGCAAGATTTAAGGCAAATGATACACCGACTTGTGCATGTAAAATGGTTTAGATTTAGAAGTAAAACAAACATCATCATTCTGTTGGATATGCTGACCTATCTCTAAATTTTACATGCATTATTATCTCTGCAGCCATGGGATGTAATTCAATGTTTAATATGCTACTATGGCGGAGTAAATTATGCCAAAATATGCCAAGTATTTTCGTCAAAATCAAACTAGGAAATTTTTATTCACCTTCTGTATCGTTTTGATTGCCTCTTCATAGAATCAATGGTGTTGCAATACAAATTCTAACAAAGATTATCACATCAATGTCACCGGACACGTTGTATAACTTCAAACAAATCTATTTGCAATTTTTGTCTCTAGTGAATGGTATCATTCAAAAATATCCCTTTACATTTTGCTAAACATCAAACACGATCATAAACTTTGTTGTTGCTTTATCAGTTTAAAGTTCTTAGAAAATGCGGAAAATACTACTTTTGATCAACATTATTTCATGTTCTTTTATTTTCTTAACATATCCCTTTTATACAAAGTTATATATTTCAATATTCTTGTATAACTGGAACTATATCTAGTCGTGCAACTATGAAATTTAATAAGGGACGCGCTATTGAATGTAACCCTTCCTTTTTGATCTTTGTTCTCGTGGTTTGGAAACTTCAAAATGTTTCCAGCTTCACAAATATTTGTTTTCATTGTGACGTTGATTTTACAAAGTTGCTGTCATGATGTGTTCAGTTCTTCCTCGTATAGGATATCTGTACATAAATTATCATTTATATCTGATGAATTAGTTTCAATTTCACAAGTCGATAGTACTGCTTTACGTTTATTTCATCAATACCAACATGGCAAACATCCGGTCAAAGATATATAGTAGGTTAAAAACTAAAGATCATTCTAATCGAACCATTTATGCTTTCTGCACGTTGTAACATGTTCTCAAAATAAATACTTTTCTCATGTATAACAGTGACAGTTACGTTTCATGCAGTTTCCTTCAATATCTTGAATAACGGCTCAGCAGCTACTTCTAACGCTGGCTATTTTCAATTTGATACTTTTTCCTTATCATCTGTTACTATTCCATCTTTTTAGTTACAGGCAAATGTTCAAATATGGAAAGAACGTCAGTTACATTAACTACTGGCAACTTTTGTTTCATTTTTGATTTCCTAAGCAGGGTTGTCTTGACATTCTGATTTCCTGTACAACTCAAAGCTTCACATGGTAGATTAAAGCGTAATTGTAGCCATTTATATTTACTTGTGGGTGTTGCACTATCAATACATGCCATGAACAAGGTTTTGCAATATTCATATATCTTTTGTCTTTTTTCTCGGTCATTGGTTTTTTCAAAAGCAGCTTGATCTTTTCTAAGGGTTTGATGTTCTCACCGCCAATGTTCTCTTGATGACTGTTGTTTTTCATTTATTCCATCACGATATACGACCGTCTATTCTTACAGAAAAAAGACATCATTCTGACAATTAATACTTTTATCAACAATTCCGGTTCATCGATAAAACAATAACTAGTCTGATCTTTATTAAATGTTGTTCTCTATTAAGTTGACGAAGTCATTATTTCGACAAATAGATGTATCAACTACGATGTTAAAAATTCACTCTGCAACCAAAATGGTGCGAAAATGAAAAAAAAAATCGTCATATTTTATCACTATAATTTAATCAACGTCGATGAACTTGTTAACGATGACAAATAATGGGGAAATACTAACTAAGCACATCACTCAGTCCCATTTTGTAACGGTTTCAATTTTCATCTAATATATATTGTAACGGACATGAAAATATAGCAATATGTACATTACTGTACAATGACAGGGATCAAAGATCCTCAATTCAACAGCATGAAGGGCTTTTTACACCGATGCAAGAGCTACTAACAAACTTTTGACACCCTCTGATAAGCAATGTTCAACTGTAAAGTAAGAGTCCTCTGGTACAGATTTAAGATCAATTGTAATTTTCCTCTGTGTTGCATAAAAAGATCCAGGTTTTACTTCCGTAGATTCTGGTAGTGTAACCACTAAAACCAATGTTTTGGTGTGCCTGTTTTCAACAATGCTTTGCATTCTATCGATTATATGTTGCATTTGCTTATTATCTGTATCAAAGTCTTTTAAACCTACAAAAGCATTCGATTTGTTCATTGTGTCAGTCATTCCAGTTACTTCGGGTGTGCCTGGAGCAATCGCTGGACTATCTGTATTAAATGTTGCTTTGAGTCCAAAGTTATCTAAAATCATCATGAGTTTTCGTCCATTATCTTCGTCATCAAGGTTTGAAAGAATAAAAAGGTCGAATGATGCATTTTCTTCTTCGTCCATATCAGATGCTTCACTATTTTTGTGAGTTTGTTCTCTCACAAATCTAAACGCCTCTCCAATACGCATTTTCCCCTTTTGATAATGTTTTTGTCTGAAAGCATCCAAACCTGCCTCGATGTAAACTTTGATGTATAGATCCTTTTCAACAATTGGTTGTCCATCTCTCAGTTGCTTAGACATACATAGAGCGATGACTGCCTCTTCAAAGTTTCCTGCCAAAAAATGATTGTTTACAATTCTTTCAGTATTTTCCCTTTCTTCTTCGGTGTCATCGGCTAATAGTTCCAGTTCTTTAAGTACTTCAACTGCATCGCGATATCGATTTAGCTTTTCGTTAAGAGACGATAGGTCCTTTAGAGTATTTTTCGTTCTTTCTGTCTCTAATTTACCATACAGGACATTCCTCAGTGTAGCAGCAGATTTCCAGCAATTGTCGAGGTATGGAATTTTTTCAATGATACCACATGAAATCTCAATTGAAGAGTTCAAATACAAGTCCCTGGCTGCCTCCAATTCACATTTTTCATTCATTTTGAAATCATTATTCTGGTGTAACATCTCACTTATACAAAAAGCGGATTGCTCGTAAATGTTCGCTAACATTATGGGTGTATTGAATTTATCATTATTCTTTGATAAATCTTCTAAAATCTTTAATGCAGTTTTAGGTTGGCTTATTTGCCTATAAAGTAAGGCCTTATCGTAAATTGCGTTCGTGTTTGTCGACATTTCAAATGATGTATCAAGATACACAATGATTTTATCAACAACAGATTTATGTTTATTGTAATCTATAATCTTTGGCTGTTTTGGACATTTTATTCCAGACTTACTGTTCAACCTCGAAGGACCGTCGGGGATATCAGTACCTCTCTTGCGAAAATATAAATTATTTGGACGCCGGACATGCCTCTGATCTCTATGCAATGGTAATTGAGCACGTCTTGGGAAATATTGTTTATCGACTGGAAAACTGTTGACGTTGCCTCTTTGGGGGTTTAGATCAAGTTGTGAAAAGTTTCCAGTCAATGTAAAACTTGATTGCTGCATATCACGTCTTCTTTTGTTAAGTGACTGCATTGCTGTTTCAAGGGCTGTTGTCACTGATCTATGCGCTTCTAACATTTGGTCTTGACTTTTGTCTTCACCAACGATATAATTTTGTTGTATTTCATTTCTATGCAATGATCTTGAACTACGATTGGTTGGGTTGCCCTCTGGACCATCAACATCATTACGTTCGCCGAATGACTTAATTTGTCCATTTGTACAGTCCTTGTGACGTTCTAATAATTGCCTTGCTAATCCCCCTTTGTTTATTTCAAGTAGCCTTTTGAACGTCAGGGCGATATGATGATACCCAAAGGAGGTTGGTTTGATTTCAATAGCTCGAGTTAGTAGATGTATTGATTCTTCAGGTTGATTTATGTAACGAAAGAACTTCCCGCTTCGTTCAAGAACATATACATCATCCGGATAATACTCAAGAGCTTTTCTAAAATAATCTGTTGTAGGCATTAAAAATGGTGAATTTGAAGGCATAAACTCTTCCATGCCATTTGTAAATACGGATGACTTTTTAGTGACATCATAAGAAATACGACCAATTTCAACATATGACCTCGCTTTGTATCTCTTGATACAATCGCTTTCAGAATTTTCTATCCCAATTATGTTCATATAAAGCTCTAGCGTAACATTGTAATAGTTTTTCATTTCTTCCATATCTGCTACGTCGTACATGTTATATAGATGTGACTGTCTCCGTTGACAGAGGGCTTTCCCATACATCCACACACAAACATAGTCGGCCGGAACTTGAACTAGGGTGGAATGTGAAGCAGAGTCCAGTCCAAATTCCTTTTCTTTCATTTTCTTGCTATCTCGAAGAACGTTTTCAAACTCTAACGAAGCCTTCTTATAATTCCATATTCCTAGTCTTGAGTAGGTAAATGCTACCTCAGCTCTTGCGATTACAAAAGCCAATTCATTCTGTCTCGTTAATGCTTTGAGACGATCACAAAGTTCTTTGCACTGCAATATGTGTTTACGGTTTCTTAAAGAAAACCAAGCTTTGTTTGATAAAGCTATCATATTGTCCGGTTCTCTATCTAAAACTGTTTCGTTAAACTGTGTCGCCTTTTCTTGATCTCCTAGATGGAACTGAAGAAACGAAAGTAAATTTTCGGCTCTAATCTTTTCCATATCCGTGCTGAATTCTTTTTCAGAAGATTCCAGTTCAATCTCTAATTTGTGTTTTACCTTTTCAATTTCTACACGTGACATAGTAGCCATCGTTTCTGTTACACTGAAGCTTGATGGGAACTGATTTAGTTTCTTCCGAATTTCCTCCATATCGTCGGCTAGCTGAATTGTATACGCCTTGGCTTTAATGTAATCTGAATTAATAAGAATTTTTAACAATAAATGTAATCATTATATTATGTTGCTTGTATTCCCATTCTTTTAAGAACATGATTTAAAGGGATTCAAACAGGTTTAGGTTGCACTAGGTTTTAGATAAAAGCTTTAAGATAAAACTTCTAGTAAACCTTTTATAATACTGCATGTTTGTAACGTCAATTTTCATTGGATAATCGTGACGTTTATATAGTTTTATATACACGGTTGCTGTCAGTTTATAAAGAAATCTCACTTTTTTATCTAAAAATGAAGTTTGCAGTATTATAAATTCGCTATTAATATTCCTGACATGTTATATGGCCGTATATAAACGGTTGTTTGTAATAAAACCCTCGCCTAGCAGCTCGGGTTATATTTACAAAAAGCCGTTTATATAGGGCCATATTACCTGTCAACAATCTTTATAACTAATAATATACATGAATACTAAGTATATCAATAAATATACCAGTAGTCTAACAAGAAAAGCATCGATGCAGAGCATCAAAGGGCGTCCAAGCAAGAAATGCAGCAAGTGAAGATTAACTAGTAGACATATGATGACAAGATATTCTTATAAACCTTTCTTTCAATGGTTAATTAGTTTTTATCACTTATGAATGAGCGGACGAAAGACATTGTTCATTATGAACTTTGGTAGGCATGCGAGAGATTAGAATATTACTTTTTTTCACAGGAACTTGAAATGTTATCAATATTAACGATTATATCCAAAATAAACAGGTCAATGATATTCAAAATATACTTTCCATATGGTATAAGTTTATTTATACTATATATGGGGGTATTTTTGAATATTATCATTAATATTGGTGATTTGATAGAATTTCAAGTTCATATGGAATTTTCTTAGGAACATACAAAATAGTAGTCAAAATCAATAGTTCTTTTACATTTTTGAAACAATAAAATACATATATTACATTATATTATAATTGTTATTTTTTATGGTCATAAATGTGATATCGTTATTATTAATAGCAAAGGATATATACAGATATATACAATCATTTTTATCCATTTGTGTAAGGCATGATCAACACCACACTTGTGTGTTGTCCCTTATTATGTTATCGCTATTAGCGATCTGTTCACACTTAGTAACAATATGACACTGGTTATATTACATGTTGAGCATAATTGTTTTATTATACAATAATTGTAATATTTATTTTAATATTATTTTTTTACATGTTTTATGAATATTGTTTTCTTTTCTTTTTTTGTGTTTCATGTGCTATTTTAATACTGAGTTTTTACGTTTACTACTTTTTTTATTAAAATTTTTAAAAAAAAAATTAAGAATTCAATACGTTTACTACTTTTTTTATTAAAATTTTAAAATAAATTTTAAGAATTCAATTGTCATAATGACCGACGATAATAAGTCAAAAATTAACCGGAAAAAGTCAGTAAATTATGGTTTATCTTTCAATATATTATATTGTTTATTCTTAAACCATGTACATGTACATTTGTATTTTTCTTTATCATTTTTTAAATTATCAATCAATTGAATAATTCATAAAATTTAATTTGTAACTTAGAATAATTCCTCAGCATCTTTACTAAACACGAATAACAAATAAAATAAAATGTTTCAAAGTTGATGGTGTCATATTATTACCATAAAAATGTACATTTTTACTCTATTTTCGTACATATTTATTGTTTTTATCTCATATAAATAAAATGAAACATGCTATTGTTGTTTGTGGTTTTTTTTTCGAATTGTATGTTTATGTATAATAATAATCAATTTTGAGAGTTGATCTGTGTTTATTAATTATTGTAACCAAACTCAGTGACAAACATTCATTTTGGCAAAAAACACTTTAGTTATTTATCTGTAACGATATCAAACATCTACTCCAAAACCGGGAGAGACCGGACAATAAACGTGTGGTACTATTCGACGGGCTCTAGTAAATCCCTGTCAAAATAGACCGGGAGAGACCAGGAATTACTGATAGAAAACCGGTGACATGCCTCTATAAATAGATTTTCAGACTAGGTCATCATTCTATTTACAGCTTACGGATACATATAAAACAATAACAAACCATAATAACCCACTGTGTACTACAAAATGATTAATAAAAACACCCCGAATAGCGCGATTAATTGACGGAAAAGATTATTTCATTTGAATATGTTTGCATTGCGAAATTCTCCAGTTGCTATTCATTGTTCGCGACATTTCATTTTTGAAAATCAAAACCCTCATACCAATCGGAATGATCGGCTCTTATGATCGACGAAAAGGCCCGAGAAGTTGCTGTCGCCCTTTCACAAAATCTGATTTCATTCCATTAGGGGCGTTGCGCTTCGGTGCGGACGCCAATAATTTGTCGTCTTTATTGTTAAAACGCATTGAAATGCAAATAAAAAAAACACTGATAATTTAGGTGTTGATCTTTGTTAACATTGTAAAAAATCGTTCGGTATTCGAATACATAACACTGAGGGTAAAGAAATACCAGGTAAACGACCTAATGACTACACTTGTTGAGTTTGTATTTCAAAAATGGTAAGCTTATATAGCAAGATATGTCAATGAAATATATTTATATCTTCTGTGTTGTTTATTTATTTAAACATAATGAAAACAATATTCTTTACGTTTTTAAAATAAATACCCATTATCCATTTTGTTTTGTTATTATTGAATCAGTGGAATTATTTCAATATAAAATTTGATAAATTCTACCACACTCAATTCAAAGTGATTGAAAATATTCCTTTCAGAAATGAGTTTATATAGCATATAATATTCAAACATAGCTTTTACTATGTTATTATTATGAACGTATTTACTGAAAATCTTTAAGATCTATATCTGCTTGATTTGTGAATCGATCGGTTGTTAAAAATCATTAACCGTGAATTTGATATTGATCACGGGATTTGTACATTTATTGAAAAGACTCCAATAAGGTGTTTTTGACAAGACGAACTGAATAAATAATGATGTAGGTATGACTGGATAACTAATAAGCCAATTTTCAGATTAATCATTAATTTTGCTCTTCACAATAATCATTTTAATGGTACAAAAATATCCAACTTCTTATATATTAAGAAATATTCATTTCTATTCCATTATTAGTTTTACTAGGAAAGAATGCGATCGTATAATCAGCAGAGGAATGGCATTGAATAACAAATTAAAAAAATGAAATGCCACACTTGGCAAGTCATAAACATTTAACTTATAAATCGACCTCTTTGGAAGTATTGTTATACCCCAACAAATGAAGTTTAGGTCAGCTTGTCGGTTGGTCAGTCCGTCCATTCGTCCGATAATTAGAGTTTGGAATGAGGTATTGTAATCAAACTTGGTATAGAGTAACCTTATGTGTAAACCCCGGTTGGTATTGCATTAGGAGCCCTTGGGTCAATGTTACCATTACTAAAAAAAGAAAAATCGTTCCCGGACAATAACTAAAATTTTGAATGAGATATTATAATCAAACTTGGTTTATACCAATATTATATGAAGACCTCGATTATATGATGCATTTGCTAAATTCTTGATTAAACTTGTTGACCTAGTTCTAAAGAAAGCATGTTTGCAATGAATAAATACGGGATGTATCTACAAAAGACCAGTAGTGTCATTTCAACTTCATGAATTTTCGATTTCATATTCATGAATTCATTATTTTTACTTCCTGAATTCCCGTTTCCAACATACCGAATTCACGAATTCACGATTTCAACTTCATGAATTCCCAATTTCAACTTCACGAATTCACGATGAATTATTTTTATGAAAAAGAAACGAAACGATTACATTAAATTTATATAAAAAAAAACGATTACATAAAATTTATACTAATTACATGAAATAAAATTATTTCATGAACTTTTAAACATCCACAACTATTTCAACTGTTGTACAATGTCACACGCATGTATCAAAATAATAGAAATAATCATAAAGAAATCAGGATATTTCACGTTTGAATGATATTTTGTGCTATTTTACTGTTTGCCAGTAATGTATTTCTTAATTGTCCCATAAATATGAATACCTTTTGGCAGATAATAAATGAAAGGTTTATTATGCCTTGCAATTTTTACACTATACATGTATATCATTTTGATTGACGAAACTATTAACTTTTGATAATTAAACAATATAACAATTTGCGAAGCCATCTTTTCTACGAAAAATGTCGCACTAGCTCCTGTATACGACGCCAACGTTCGAGAAATATTTAGGAAAATGGCACAAGGACTTGTCCATGTAAAATAGTTTATACATCAAATGAGCATCATCTGTTGGACAAGCTGATATATCTGTATATTTTTGAATGCATCAGTCATCGGGTATATTTTTTGTTTATTCCATCATGATATACGACCTTCAAATCTTTCAAAAAGAATACGTTATCATTTTGACAATTAAAACTATTTTCTTAAATTTCCCTTATAATTTTTAGCAATAATGCCGGTTTATCGCTTGACAATAACAAGTCTGAACTTAATTGAATGTTGTTCTATATCCGGTCTTCTTTTGTTTAAATTGGAGTAGGTGAATGTTATTCGCTTCGTCATCTTCTCGATCCGACCATCTATTGTTTCCATTGTTCGACGAAGTTGTCATTAATTATTTCAACAACTTGCTGTATCAATAACAATTTTTAAACTTCACTCTGCTACCAAATTTTTGCGAAGATTAAACAACATTCCTCATATCTACGATATTTAATTCAACATCGATGCACATTTAAACGGTGACAAGAATGGCAAAAAGTTCGAAAAAAGAACTTCACCCAGTCCCATTTTACTTACAATTATCATGTCATCTATATTCCAGCGGACATGGCTATATAGAAAATGTACATAACCATACAAGGATCAAAAAGCTTCAATTGAACAGAATACTAGCTTTTTACACCAATGCAAGAGCCACTAACAAACTTTTGATACCCTCGGGTACAACTGTAAAGAAAGAGTCCTCTGATACAGATTTAAGATCAATTGTTATTTTCTTCTGTGTTGCATAAAAAGATCCAGGGAGTATTTCTGTGGATTCTGGTAGTGTCACTACTAAAATCAATGTCTTGTTGATCCTATTTTCAACAATATTTTGCATTTTATCAATTAAATGTTGCATTTTCTTATTGTCTGTATCAAAGTCTTTTAAAACCACGAAAGCATTCGATTTGTTCATTATGTTTGTCATTCCAGTTACTTCGGGTGTACCTGGAGTAATTGCTGGACTATCTGTATTGAATGTTGTTTTCAGTCCAAGATTATCTAAAATCATCATAAGTTTTCGACCATTTTCGTCGTCATCAAGGTTTGAAAGAATAAAAAGGTCAAATGATTCATTTTCTTCTTTATCTATTTTTGTTTCATCAGGCGCTTCACTATTTTTGTGAGTTTGTTGAGATTCTCTTACAAATCTAAACGCTTCTCTAATACGCATGTTCCCCATTTGATAGTGTTTTCGTGTGAAAGAATTCAAACCAGCCTCGATATAAGCTTTGATGTACAGATCCTTTTCAACAATTGGTTGCCCATCCCTTAGTTGCTTAGACATGCATAGAGCGATAACTGCCTCTTCATAGTTCCCCATGGAAATTTGATGCTCGACAATTCCCTCTAGAAACTCCTTTTCTTCTTCTTCGTTATCGGCTAATATTTGTAATTCTGTAAGTATCTTAATTGCATCGGAATGCTCATTTAGCTTTTTGCAAAGATTCCGTAGCTCTTTTAGAGTATCTTTTGTTCTGTTCGTCTTCGTCTCTAATTTATCATAGAGGACATTCCTCAGTGTGGTAGCAGATGTCCAGCAATTGTCGAGGGACGGAATCTTATCAATGAGGGTACATGAAATCTCAATTGATGATTTTAGATAAAAGTTGCTGACCTCCTCCATTTCTCTTCTGTCATTCATATTGATATCATCAGACTTGAGTGACATATCATTCATACAATAAGCAGACTGCTCGTAAATGTTCGCCAGCATAATGCTTGAGTTAAAATTGTCACTAATCTGTGACAAATCTTCTAACACCTTTAATGCAGTTTTAGGTTGGCTTATTTGCCTATAAAGTAAGGCCTTATCGTAAATCGCACTTGTGTTTGAAGTCATTTCATATGATGTATCAAGATACGAAATGATTTTATCAACAACAATTTTATGTTTATTGTAATCTATAATGATTGGTTCTTTTGGACATTTTATTCCAAATTTGCTCTTCAGCCTCGAAGGATTGCTGGGGTTGTCCTCTGCAACCTCAACATCCAGAAAAAATTATAAGTTGTCGGAAAGATTCAATTATTTTGTGTAACAGTTCCTAAACCGTGACTATTTCAAATATTGGAAAACAATGGAGTATTTAATATAAAATAGCTATTTACCTGTTTGTTAATTTACATGTACAAGATATTCTCTTTAACAATTTCTCCAGTCGTTTTCTATTTTGTGAAGTCCGCAAAGCACATTACCATAATCAAATTGATACGCAACAATTATGAAAACAATGTTCTTAACGTTTTTTAAAGTAAACACCCATTATCTATTTTGTTTTACAATTATTGAATCGCTGGAATTATTGAAATAATAAAATAGATAAAATCCATCACAATCAATTCATAGTGATTAAAAATATTCCTTCAGAAATGAGTTAATAGTGTATATAATATCTGAACATAGCTTTAAACTCCCTTTATGTGATTATTCAGTTTGTATTTTCTGAAAATCTTTATGATCTATACCTGCTTGATTTGTAAATTTATCGGTATTTAAAATCAATACGCACGCAATTTGATATTGATCACGAGATTTGAACATTTATTGAAAAGACTCCAATAAGTTGTTGTTTTTTTTGACAAGACGATCAGGATAAATATTGATTAAGGTATGACTCGGTAACTAATAATCAAATTTTCGGATTATTCATTCATTTTGCTCTACAACAATATTTTTTCAATTGTACAATAAATATATAACTTCTTATATATTAAGAAATATTTATTTCTCTATTATTTAGTTTTACTAGGAACAATATGATCGTATTGTAAGCCGGAGAATATCATAAAATAACAAATAAATTAAAAGAAATGCCACACTGGACAAGTCATTAACATTTAACTTTTAAATCTAACACTATGGAATAAACATCTGGAAAGTGATTCCTCTGAAGCATTAAATAAGGAAAATTACATGAAAATTGCAGGCTCGGGTTTGATTGAGACTGTACATGAGGGATAATGAAAACGCATGACATCTCTCAAGCCCCCTAGCTACGGCTTGAGCGGTACTCAATTTTAGCACTAAAAGTGCTAAAAGTGCTGGACTCAATGATCCCGAAGAACAACACTAACGTGAAGTACGGGGCAACTTTTTACGGCTGCCACACAGCATTTGACGCCTAATTTTGTGATGTAAAACTGTCTGGAAAAAAGTATTGAAAAAGTATGCGATAATATAATCAGCAAAAATGAAAAATAAAATAAAGCACAGGTAATGTTATATTCAGATTAAATACTATAGAGCATATAACATGACCTGTGCGTAGGAATAATTTGGTAAGGTATCTGTAATGAGCGCATTTTTTGCGCGGAGCTTCTCAATTGCTGCATTGACATTGTGTAATTTACATTTACAGAAAACAGTTAACAATAAATGTATTGACTTATATATAAGGATATATATATATATATATATATATATATATATATATATATATTATATATATATATATATATATATATATATATATATATATATATATATAAGAAGAACACAATATCAGTGCAACGTTCATAATACTCTACATTATTGATCTGCAAATGAAAGACAAAAGACTAATTTAAAATGTAAATTGAGACAATGTTCCTGAAAACCTAGTATTTGTAGCAAATGATAACAAAGACACCACAGTATCATGAATGTAAGATTACAAAAAGAAAGATACAAAAGTAATATGGAATCTATCCATCTTATACACTAACAGTTATTTTTAATGTAAGATTATAAACAAGAAAGACGCACAAATGTCTGGTCATCCAAATTCACATTATCTATTATTATATGGCTAAACCCCCAGCAGAGATATTCAAAAGTTTCTTCTAACGCCTGTAAGAAAGCACTTTTAAATAACTGTGGCCTTCCACGAAGGTTAGTGCAACTGAAATATCAGGTCAAATGACAACACAAGCAATATTTTTATCTAAAAGTGTTGTGTCGCCCTTTTGTATTTTTATGGTGAGATTTTACATTCTCGCGTGTGACTCTTGCACCATTCAACGTTGAATCTGTCTCATGCTTCACTTTAATCCTCCTGAGAATCATAATGTAAAAAGCTTCGCGATGATTAACCTTAATTATCGCATGTTTCTTTAGAGCTTATTCTACAGTACCAGTGAATATGATAAAAGTTCTGCAAAAGAGAAGGGTTGTTGACTATTCCAATGGCTAGATAGTAAAACAAAAGCCTAGATAATGTAAAATTTTCTAGGTTCAAAAAGGGTCATACTTCTGTCTAGCTTACAGCATGGACCTTGGATGTCCTATAATTCTTCCAAGTAAGTTTGGGAATTTTTTAGCCATTCCTTTTAGTAGCCTTTGAAAATGCCTAACCAAGTGTGATGCAGACGCCTACACCGACTCCTGGATTTGTACAAGAAATCTTCCTTTTCTTTTGAATAGTCGAGCTAAATACAAAAGATTTAGTCAATTTTGCATCAGAACAGGCGACATTTTAACTGCATAAAACAGAACACCATAGAAATACGAAAAGTTGAAGTGAACTTGATTGCGCAACTCGGTAGTAAATTCAGTTTATCGAAAACTAAAGCTAGCAAATTGAATGGCCATTTTCACTAACAAAGTAACTGTTGGTTTAAGCAGTAACTTTGTTTTAGAAAAAACTAAAAACAGCTTCGCCTTGAACAATTTGTTGTTTATCCTAGCATATGACTGTTGAAGAATCCATCATATAGTTTAGTTTTCTCAAAAGTTATAAATAGACCGAGGAAAATACTTTTAAATAGTACATGTACTTAACTCTGTCTGGTTTACCTTTATCTAAATATAGAAGTAAACAAACGCTTTGCAAGTACAATATGGAAGATAAATTATTTGTATTTGCTTGTGTATAAGTAAATAAAACGTAATATAAGTTTCAAAATTAGATGCAAAGGACAAACACATGAAGATTTCTATTAAACAAAATAAAATATAGAAAAGATCTGACGAAATAGACCTACGGACTATACTTATGGCAATTGCATACTTTCGACCGAAAATTAAATTAAAAGACAGAACAGAGGCATCGTTCTCACAACTAAAACAACTAAAATTTAACCATAGTGAAAACATATTATTGGCTTAGCCACAAAAATTTTCACCTTCTTAAGCTGTGTTATTAGTATACTTTACGTATATATTTCAAAATACGTGTTCAATTCGCTTTTGGTGAACTGATAATGTGTCAATTTATACATTTCATTGGGGTTAATCATTTTAGTCAAGTAATGAACAGAACTTACCGTGATAGGTTTTCATGTCAATAGCAGAATATAAGTTTCAAAATAAGATGAAAAGGACAAAGACATGAAGATTGCTTATGAGCGAAACAAAACATAGAAAAGATCTGACGACAACGTGTTTGAAATAGACCTACAGAGTATACATATTGCCATTGTTTACTTTTGACCGAAAATAAAATTACAGACAGAAAAAGGGGCTTCGTTTTTTCACAACTGATAGTTTAACAATACTGAGAAGATACATGTACTATCGTGTTAATTAAGTATGAACATTTATCACGCCCGGCAAACTGTCGCTCCACTTCAAAATTGTGGTGTATGGTAAAACGAGCAACTTAAATTACTCCCGAAGGATTTCTTTAATTTGTAAATCGATATTTTTCGAAAGCAGTGGAGCCAAAGGGCAAGAGATGGAGCAAAAGGTTCGATGTTGAGTGCAAGGCGATATTAATTTGACGTATTAGGAGGAGCGTAGTCTATGATTTATTATAAATAAAAGCTATAGAAGTTAAAATAGACATGATCAAGTGTTGAGACCGAGATATATACCTTTTAAATACAACTAATGAAATGTGATATCCTTTCAACAACTATAGCGTGACAAATATAATCGCGAAGGTGTCACCTATAGTTGCCATAGAGATTCCATTATTTATGTTCCAGATTTGGATGAGGCCAGACCATTGAATTATACACTCGTAAACATTTGTTCGCGGTAGAACTGAAAATATTCGATTTTGTCGAATTTGCACGGCTACACGTTTTTAAATGTACATAACCGTGCCAAAATCATGATTGATCCCGAATAAGTGGCATCCTGTATTACGCCATGCATACATGTGTATGATTCAATGGTCTGGCCTCATCCAAATCTGGAACATAAATAATGGAATCTACACGGCAGCCATAGGTGACACCTTCGCGATTACATTTATTAGGATATCACACTTTATTAGCTGTCTTTAAAAGGTATATATATCTCGGTCTCAACACTTGATCATGTTTATTTTAATTTCTATAGCTTTTATTTATAATAAATCATCGACTACGCTCCTCCTAATACGTCAAATTATTATCACCTTGCGCTCAACATCGAACATTTTGCTCCATCTCTTGCCCTTTGGCTCCACTACTTTCGAAAAATATCGATTTACAAATTTAAGAAATCCTTCGGGAGTAATTTATGTTGCACGAAGGACAAGTTCTTATTAAGGAGTGATATTTTACTAATACACTTTTTAAAGAAATCCGAAGGGTGTGGCATTTCTATGGTTGGGAAGTTCAATACTTTACAAATCGTCGTTCTTCCGGACTAAATATACCTTTCTTTTTGTATGAGCTTAGATCATTGGAAGCCTAAAACAATCCTACACGGAACTACATTTTCCGTTTTTCGAAAAACTACAACTTAAATGAATAACAAGACAAAAATAATTACAATACTTGCAATTAACCGTTTAAATCGGCCTTCCGCTCTATCTTGGAAATTCCGTTCGCTCGTTTTACCGTACACCACAATTTTGAAGTGGAGCGACAGTTTGCCGGGCGTGTTATATGATGAATAATAACATTTTGTGCTGGACCATTTTATAACCTGCTTGCTAAATATATTTACGGTAATATTGGATCATATACCTTACACTTGCCTTATTATTCGTAGTTTGTTGTTATTATTTCTAATATAAATACTATCAACCATATTATTTTGTGTTACATGCCTTGTTGCAACCACTATTGAAATAAAACCACTATTGAAATAAATTATTTCAATAGTGGTTGGGGATTATTTCATTTGAAGAATCACTTTGCAACCACTATTGAAATACAACTACTATCGAAGTAATTATATCAATAGTATTTGGGGATGCATTTCATTTTAAGAGTCACTTTACAGACACTTTTAAAGACTAATGTTTCATTATTTTTTTTATTGTAGACGAGAATGAATTTTTTAGAAATATTACTTTGTTATTACTATTGTAACGCAAGAAACACTTTATCTAACGAACAATATCAGATATAAAAAGTGGGTATTATACTTGCATATTTTACGGTATTAATAATCAAGACTAAAAGGAAATATGGTATAATGTTACAATATTCACGTGTGTGCCAAAATATTTAACCAATTCACGCAAATTAAAATGCAAATAAAAGGTATTAAAGACTTATATTTTACAGTAATTATAACCGAGACTATGAATTTAACGTACCTCTTTTCGGATTTTTTACTGTTGTGCAGAAATAAAAAAAAAATCTCGTAGAATGATGTATAGAATTGTTTTCATATTCTTTTCTTTACCTTTTTCTTTCTATTGATATATAATGTGAAAATCGTGAATTATTTGTACAAGAATTAACACATTGGAAATTACCGGAACTTCAACTCAAACCCCCTGTATATTAAAATAAATCAATTAAGGATACATGTAATTATAAACATCACTATTAAGATAAATTATTTCAATAGTGGTTAGTGATGAATTTTATTACGACCACTATTGAAATAAATTATTTCAATAGTGGTTGATGATGAAGTTTATTACGACCACTATTGAAATAAATTACTTCAATAGTGGTGGGTTATGAAGCTTATTATGAGAAATAATTAGCAACCACTATTGAAATAATTTATTTCAATAGTGGTTTTATTTCAATAGTGGTTGCAACAATGCCTTCCATTATAGATCGATAAACTTTAAAAAAATAAAAATAAGTTGTCCTTACTGGGGTTTGAACTCATGACCCTAAGTGTCCATGAATTTGAGAGTATTTGTAGCCTATTTAAACATTCTTCGAAGTAGAGGTGATGCATCAGGGGGCTTTACCTTAATTTTTATTTATTACCTGAAATGGATATGACCCGTCCTTTCTCTGCCCTTGTGCCCTCTTTTTTCACTGCCCTTCTGGACGCCTTCCGGTTGTCCTATCTGGCTGCACGAAGTTGATGATTTGAAAACTAATTTTGGCAAATGAAATCCTTTAGCGATAAGAACTTTTAAAGAATTAACAATTAAGAAGAGTTCTTGGTTTTGATTATAAATTTCAAAATGAAATTAGATAATTAACCTTAAGTTGGACTAAATAAATTTTATCTGAAAATTAACTTAGGAATATAAATCCGTTGAGGAAAGGATGTTTTATTCAGTATCAATGCCACGTTTACAAAATTAATAAAAACAATGGACATCAATCGAACCGACTTAACTTAACTATTAAAATGTGGTGTGTTTTTAACAATGGAATAAGAATAATCTAATTTGCTATTATGTAATGTTCTATATTAATTTGTCGGTTATAGTGGTTTAAATGATTTAATCATACAGGTCAATGACAACACTATAGTGGCTGATTTGTAGCGTTTTGTATTTTCGCTTCCCGAGGCCCCAGGCAATAACACTAAAGTACGACGAAATGGCGGACATGTTTCAGTAAAAATCTTAGGTTCATATATATGCCAAAGTGCCTAAAAAAGATCCATTAATTAATCAATCTTAGAGAGCTTTCAGAGATGTTACTTCTTCAAAACAAAATTCTGTTAAGCCGAATGTCAAATCTCTGAGTGTACTCCCTCTATTATATAGGATTATACTTCCAAACGAATACAAAAGCTAAATCCACAACTTGTATCTCAAAATGTATAAACCCCTTGTAAATGAAAGTAAAACTATGATATATTAGGCCATGCTAAGTGAATGTAATGTATCTATATATTCTACAAAGTTACTTATCACAATTAAACTAAACATAGTTATATATTTAGCATTACAATAAACTTAAAATCTTAGTTTAAACCTTTATTTCTTCAAACATATTTATGAAGATGAAATGTGTACATCGTCAGTAATATAATACAATATTATGTAAATAATAACATGGGCTGGTTTAATTGGAAACCAAGTTTACAACAAATGAATACAAATAGTGTGGTCATCTAACATATTGAACATCCTTTGAATGTTAAAGCCTTGATTATTTTAAAACTTAATACTTATTGATTCCAAATATATGTCTATGTAAAATGTCTTCAAAGATCTTTGATATATTTCATCTCTTTTACCTCAAAAAGCACTAAAAAATAATTAACAACCTTTAGAGTTTGAAATCGCTTGCTTCTATTTAATTTGTTTATAAAATAACAATAGACTTCACTGACATGACACAAACTTATTTCATAAACATTATAACATCCATTTCTATTTTAACTGTTGACCAATATCACACACATGTATGAAAATAATAGTATCTATCATACTAAAATCAGTCCATTTCATTATTGTGTGATAGTTGTATGCTATTTTACTATTTGTATGACATTTTAATTTTTATGCAATTTTACTGTTTTCCAGTAATGTATTTCTTTTTCATAAAAAATAATATATTTTCCCATGGTTGGCAGATAATAAATAAAGGGATTAGTATGCCCTTGCAGTTTCTGCACTATATATTTTCAAAGATCTTTAATAAGTGGACACCCTTTTGTTATTGGTCTCATTTCTGATTTTCCAATGCAAGTCTTAACAGCACGAAGACCATCTTTTTCAACAGCACGAAGACCATCTTTTACAGGGAAAGTGTCAATTACTCTTTGTGTACCTGGTGATATGACAAGAGCAACATCAAATGTCAAAATCTTTTTTAATTCACGAAATCATTAACTTCTGAGATTTAAAGAAAATAACCATTTGCGAAGCAATCTTTGCCACCAGAAATATCGCACAAGCACTTGTATACCACGCGAACGTTCGAGAAAATTATTACAGCAAATGACACACGGACTTGTCCATGTAAAATGGTTAGGAGTACAAATGAACATCATCTGTTGGACAAGTTGACATATATTTGTATTTTGTATTAATTATTATCCCTGCAGCCATCGGGTGAATTTCAGTTTTTAATTCGGCACTTTGGCGGAAAGTATTATGCTTAAATACGGCGAAGCATGTGCAACAAAATACAAACTCTTTATCGTTTTGATTCGGTCTTCATAATAATAAATCAATGATATTGTCACTTTGGCTTTGCTATACCAATTCTACGATATATTTACACATCGATGCCACTGGACATGTTGTATAACATCAAACAAGGCAATATAATATTATTTAATGTTATGCTGGAACATTCAACACGATTTTAACTTTTGTTGCTGCTTTTTCAGTTCAAAGTTCAACTTTTGATAAACATAATCGATCTATTTTTCTATTTTCTTAACATATCCTTCTGAACAAAGATTGTGTATGATAACATTTGAAGTTCCTAATACAACTGGAACTATATGAAGTTTTTCTTTATTTTAAGTATATTCGAAACGTTTTACAGCCATTTATTCAAGCAAATGTGAAATCAAATGAGGGATGCATTCGTTGAATGCTCATATATTTGACTCCTAACATGGTCTGGAAACTTCAAAATGTTTTCAGCTTTACAGATGTTTGGTTTGTTAAGTTACGTGTTTTTTCATTTGAAAAAGAAAATTGTTTGTCAAGTGTTCCTGAGCATATAACTTCCCAGAACTGTTTTCGTTAAGTGCTCAGTTCTTACTCGAATGGGATAACTGTACAATATTGCTTTTCTACATTTAATTATTATTTATTTATTTCCTTTTGGAGAGGGTTAATGTTTTTGCTTCGTCATCGTCTCGATTTGACTATCTATCGGCTCTATTAATCAACGAAGTTGTCATTATTTCGACGAATTGATGTATCAATAACAATGTTCACTCTGCAAATGGTGCGAAAATAAAATAACATTCCTCTTATTTTATCGCGTAATTTTAGTCCACATCGATGTACTTTTCAACTATGACAAATAATGGCAAACATACAAACTAAGGCACATCACCCAGTCCCATTTAACTAGCTAGATACAATTTAAATTTTCATAGTTATCTAGCACATATTGCTACGGACATGTATTTATAGAAATATGTACATAACTGTACAAGTTTCAAAGAGCTTCAATTCAAAAGCATGCTAGCTATTTATACCGATGCAAGAGCCATTAACAAACTTTTGACACCCTCTGGTAAGCAATGTACATCTGTAAAAAATGAGTCCTCTGATACAGATTTAAGATCAATTGTAATTTTTTTCTGCGTTGCATAAATAGATCCAGGTTGTATTTCCGTAGATTCTGGTAGTGTCACTACTAAAATCAATGTTTTGTCGTTCCTGTATTCAACAATGTTTTGCATTCTATCAATAATATGTTGCATTTTTGTATTGTCAGTATCAAAGTCTTTTACAATTACAAAAGCGTTCGACTGACTCATTATGTGTGTCATTCCAAGTACTTCCGGTGTACCTGGACTAATCGCTGGACTATCTGTATTGAACGTTGTTTTGAGTCCAATACTGTTTAAAAGCATCATAAGTTTTTGTCCATTTTCGTCGTCATCAAGGTTTGAAAGAATGAAAACGTCGAATGATTCATTTTCTTCTTTATCTCTGTTTGTTCCATTAGACGCTTCGCTATTTCCCTGTGTTTGTTGAGATTCTCTCACGAACCTAAACGCCTCTTCAATACGCATTTTCCCCTTTTGATAATGTTTTCGTCTGAAAGCATCAATACCAGCTTCGATGTAAGCTTTAATGTACAGATTCTTATCAATAAGTGGTTGCCCATATGTAACTTGCTTAGACATACAAAGAGCGATTACTGCCTCTTCAAAGTTCTCTTTAGAAATTTGATGCTGGACAGTTCCTTCAAGAAATTCCTTTTCTTCTTCTTCGTCATCGGCTAATGTTTGCAATTCTCCAAGTATTTCAATTGCATCGGAATGCTCATTGAGCTTTTTTTCAATATACCATAGTTCCTTAAGAGTATCTTTCGATCTTTGTGTCTTTAATTTATCATATAGGACATTCCTCAGTGTAGCAGCTGATTTCCAGTCATTTTCGAGGGATGGAATCTTATCAATAAGAGCACATGAAATCTCCATTGATGATTTTAAATAAAAGTCCCTGACTGCATACATATCTCTTCTTTCTTTCATTTTGACGTCATTTGAGTTGAGTAACATATCACTTATACAAAATGCGGACTGCTCGTAAATGTTTGCAAGCATAATGCGTGTATTGAATTCATCATTGTTCTGTAATAAATCTTCTAAAACCTTTAATGCAGTTTCAGGTTGACTTATTTGCCTATAAAGTATGGCTTTATCGTAAATTGCATTCGTGTTTGACGACATTGCATATGATTTATCAGGATACGCAATAACTTTATCAACAACAGGTTTATGTTCATTGTAATCTATAATGATTGGTTTTTGTGGACATTTTATTCCAGACTTGCTTTTCAGACTCGAAGGATCGCAGGATTTATTAGTACCTCTTTTGCGAAAACGTTCGGGTTTTATACTCAGTTGTGAAACGTTCTTTATCCCATCTCTACAGTCCATAGGAAGTTCTAGAAAATGTCGAGCTAATGCCCCTTTGTTTAATTCAAGCAGCCTTTTGAGCGTCAGGGCGATGTGATGATAACCAAAAGAGGTTGGTTTGATTTGAATAGCTCGAGTTAGTAGATGCATTGATGTTTCATGTTCATTTATGTATCGAAAGTACTTCCCGCTTTGTTCAAGAACAGATGCATCATCCGGATAACACTCAAGAGCTTTTCTAAAATAATCTCTCGTAGACATTAAAAATGGTGAATTTGTAGGCATAAACTCTTCCATGCCATTTGGAAATACGGATTGATTCCTAGTGACATCATAAGAAATAAAACCAATTTCAACATATGATCTCGCTTTGTATCTCTTGATACAATCGCTTTCAGAACATTCTAACTCAATTATCTCCATATACAGGTTTAGCGTAACATGGTAATATTTTTTCTTTTCTTCAATATCTGCTAGTTAATCATTGTTATTCAAATTTGACTGTCTCCGTTGACAGAGGGCTTTCCGATGCATCCACACACAAACATAGTCGGTCGGAACTTGAACTGGAGTTGAATAAGCAGCAGAGTCCGATCCATTATCCAGTTTTTTAAATTTCTCGCAATCTCGAAGAACGTTTCCGAACTCTGACGAAGCCTTCTTATAATTCCGTATTCCTAGTCTTGAATAAGTAAATGCTACCTCAGCTTTTGCGATTATAAAAGCCAATTCATTTTTGATCTTTATGGTTTTGAGACGTTCACAAAGTTCTTTGCACTGCAATATGTTTTTATGGTCTCGCAAAGAAAACCAAGCTTTGTTTGATAAAGCTATTATATTCTCGGGTTGTCTGTCTAAAATTATTTCGTTTAACTTTGTCGCCTTTTCTTGATCTCCTAGATAAAAATGAAGAAACGAAAGTAAATTTTCGACTCTTAACTTTTCCATGTCCGTGCTGAATTCTTTTTCAGAAGATTCCAGTTCAACCTCTAATTTGATTTTTATCTTTTTTATTTCTTTACGTGACATAGTAGCCATCGTTTCTTTGACACTGAAGTTTGAAGGATACTGACTTAGTGTCTTCTTGATTTCCTCCATATTCACGGCTAGATGAACGATTCAGACAATCTGAATTAATAAAATATTATAACGTAAATGTAATCAATCATTTTTAAAACTAATGTTGCTTGTATTTCCATTTTTCGATAAGAACATGATTTAAAGGGTTTCAAACATGTTGAGTTGCACATAGTTTGAGATAAAAGCTCTAAATTTAAAATAGAAGATTTATACTTCAAGTAAACCTTATAACCTTATCTTTATCTAATAATATACCGGTAGTCCTATAATAACGTTTCATTCGTCGTTTATCTTGTTGTTAAAACGCATTGTAATACAAATGCAACAGACACTGATAATTTGTGTGTTGATCTTAAGGGTAAATTGATATCAAGTAAACGAACTAATGACTACTTTGTTATTTTTTTTTTCAAAAATGGTAAACTTATTTAACGGACTGTGTCAATAAAATGATTTTTATATCTTCTGTATTGTTTATTTATTTCACTATTTGAGTTGGCTAAATTGATTAATTAGTACTTAAGCAAGAAAAACTATCATGATAGAGAAAAAACTGTTACACTTAAGATGGAGTATTTCTTCCTGATGGTATTAGTAATTTCCTAAAGGGTATATTTTTAAAAGCTACACCACAGACAAACGTTTTCAGTTGCATCTGCTTTAAGAACATAGGACTGAACAATCTAAACAATGGATTTACATTTATTACATAAAATGATACAACTTTATATTTTCTAGAAGACACTATGAATGTTCAGGTGTACACGGTTAGAAATGCTGATGAATTTAAAATATTACTGAATATATCTTGAATTCACAGATGTCACCCTACACCTATATAGTTTTTCCCGACGTAAATCACAAAATATTTGGCAACCATTATCGTTAAATTTATTTGTACAGCTCATTCTTTTATTTTAGGTATAAAAATGTTTTTTTAAAGATTTTTCATCTCTGGAAGAATATCGACAGTTTTCATTAGAACACATGAAAGGTCATCGAAAAAAATCTATTGTTCTTGAAACAGTTCCTAGCCGATTACTTTTGTCAACTAGAACTATCACTTCCTATCAGAGTTATCAAACTTAAAACACACAGTGCATTGTGATAATGCATTGATGTTTCAAGTTCAAGTTAATTTTTCTACCGGTTTTTAAGATTGGATGGGACGTATAATAATAAAACATTGTAGCCAGTTACATCACAATTCCTATAAAAAAATCAATAACTGGGCTTGGAAAGTTATGGTCATTTATGAATCAGGATCAATGTAAGGGTCTTTCCCTAAGGACTGTTGTGTTTATGTATGAGGACAATTCATTCATAAATTACAAAACTATAGCCACTTTATTAAAAGAGGAGATATCAAAGTACACAAAATCGACAATTCGAGTAAAAAAGGAACTAATTCAAACTACTATGAGCTTTCAAAACTATCACGCAGTTGGTTGTGATGATTAGAGGTTTTAGATTTATTTCATTAAACTTATATTTATTTAAACATTACAGCAGATAAATAATTGATTTTTCGATTTCTGATTGTCTCATTTGGGTTATCTTATTTTTGTATTAAGAATTATTTTTCTAAGTTAAGTTTAATCTATTATTTGTGATATTCTTAGTTAGAAAATAACACAATAATATTTTTATTAAATGTCTCAAGATTTGTAAATCTTGACGGTCTATCCTCATGATCTGTTTGTCCAGGATGAAGCAATTCAAATTATGACTTGGTTATTTTGCCATTTATATTTTTTGTCATTTTTTATTAAAAGTCCAACACTAATATAAGTTTTTTACTTCAATCTTGAAATTACTTGATAAAGTAAACAGCATAAGTCATAAAATTATGTTTAAGTTATTTTGAATCTTTATGTTTTGCATTTATATGTTCATATATATTTACCATCAATCTACACAAATGAATAATAACATCCAGTCATATAAGATTATTGTTTAAAGTTATTTTAATCTTCATAAAGGTCTTGTCCTAAATGTTGTTGTGTGTAAATATGAAGACAGGCCATACATAAATGATAACAAATTTCTAGCCAGTTATAGCAAACATATGCAAAATTCAATAATTCAACATTGAATTTCAAGGTCATTTTTTGACCCAAGGCCAGTCTGGTCATCTTGTAGGAACGTTCCAAAGAATTGATGTGTCCAAGTAGGAAATTCATTAATAATAAAGCAATAGTCACTTTGGTACATTTTGGGGATATTGTCTAAGTTAATAAAAAGGGCATAATTTCGTAAATCTAACTATCAAAGTATGAAACTTGACAAAGACATTATTTATGATATTACTTTGATGGGCTTAGTTGCAAAGTAATATCTCTACCGGTTTCCAAAATGTGACGGGACGGGACATAACGAGACGGGACGGGACAGGACGGCCTATATAGCGCCCTCAGCCCAATCCACCAACTATGTTTGGTGTGGATATAAATATCAGTACATAATGGAGTATTCAAAATTGAATTAATTACCTGTTTGATTTATATATATAAATATTCTCTTTAACAATATCTCCAATCATTTTCCATTTTGTGAAGTCCGCAAAACAAAATATCATAATCAAATCGGTATGCAATCATAACAAAAAAGCTCTTTAAGTTTGAGAAGCAAACCCATTTTCCGTTTAGTTTTGTAATAACTTTATCAGTGAACTTATCTGAATAATAAATTTGATGTAATCCATCACTATCAATTCACTATGCATTAAAATTCTCCTTTCAGAAATAAGTTTATGTTGAATATATCTTTTAAACAACGCTTTTATCTCCTTATCTTGGACTAGTATGTTTGTATTTTCTGAAAATCAGTTAGGTCTATACCTACTTGATTTGTGAATCGATCGGTTGATAAAAATCATAATCCCTAATTTAAATTGAGACAATGTTAAGACCTAGTATTTGTAATTACCAATTACAAACACAGCACAGTATTATGAAGTTAGATTATTTAGATTATAAACAAGAAAGACACACAACTAGTATGGAATCCAGCCGTCCAATACACAAAAAGTTATTTTTAACTCAAGATTATTAACATAGCAGTGCTATTCTTACGTCTGTAAGAGATTACCTTAAATAACTGTAGCCTTCTGCAGTACCAGTGAATATATTAAAAGGTTTTCTTCGAAACAGGAGCGTGTTCAACTATTCACATTGCTTGATGGTAAAACAAAAGCCTAGATTATGTAGAAATTTCAGATTCTAAAAGGGAAATAGTTCTGTCAAAATCTACATCAGAGCATTTACCTTGGATAGAGTCCTCCTATAATTCTCCCAAATAAGTATGTAAAGTTTAAACCCATTCCTTTCAGAATACCTAACCAAAGTGTGATGCCGGCGCCTACATCAACGCCTAGATTTCTGCAATAGCTTTCCCTATTCTTCGGATAGTCGAGCTAAATATAAGAGATTAAGTCAATCTTGCATCAGAACTGGTGATACTTTTACTGCCGCTAAAAGGACACTATGGAAATGCGAATAGTTATTGTGAACTTGATTGCGCAACTCGGAAGTAAATTGAGTTTACCGAAAACTAAGGAAAACAAATTGAATGGCAATTTTCTGGAACAAAGATAGTGTTTGTTCTAGCAGTAAATTGTTTTTCCGAAGAAACATTTAGCAGTTCGTATGTGATGTTAAGAAACCGGCACAGAGAAAATTATTTTCTGACATTCAGACCAGAAAACAAACACTACATTCACTTTGTAACAAAACTGCTGGTAGGCAGTCATATTTTTCTTATCATTAGTTCTTGTTTCGAATGCAAATGCTGAAGTTTTGGTGGATGTATTATACTGGATACGGATTGCGTTGGGAAACTTACCTTACCAAATTTCCATATCCATATAACATTAACGCAATACATGTTCAGAGTCTGTGTGAATGTTCAACGACTTTGATCAGACATAATCGATTTGGCCGTATGAATATTAAAGATGTCAGTTTTAACATCGTTTATAATGAGTGAATTCTGTCCGATTGAGGAGAGTGCACAAAAAAAACCGTGCGAACACCTTCCACTGCCTAATGGCCATAGAATTTTTTTTATAGTTTTATATTTTCAACAAAACCATTCATTTATTTTCAGTTTGATTAATTGGATTTATTTACTTTTAAATGTGTTTATTTATTTATATGTAAGTGCTTAATCGTCGTATAAGTCAGATACAATTTTCGTTGTTGTTTTTTTTTCAAAAGTACTAGTATCTTCTTATAGACGTGAAGACGACGGTTCGTTACAGCAAAGAACAATTTATCCGCGGCTTTGCTGTTTATCCTAGATGATCTTTATTATATAGTTTTCTTAAAAAAATTTAAATAGACCGAGCAAAATAATTTCCAATACAAAACTCAGGTTTACCTTTATCTAAATACAGAATGAAATTTAACGCACCGCAAGGTATGCCTATTTGCCTTGGATTATATTAACATAAGTAATTATTTAGGTTTCATAAAATTCAGAAGTTAAATAATTTGTCTTAGCTTGCTTATAAGTGAATAAGTTTTAAAATCTTAGATAAAAATGACAAATAAATGAGAAAATTCTCTTGACCTAAAAAAAATAGAAAAGAACTGACTACAAACATGTTTGAAAAATGACCTACGGAGTATACATATGGTCATTGCATACTTTTGACCGAAATTAAAATTAAAAGACTGAAAATGAGCTTTAAAAAGTTGCCCTGTACTTAACTTCAGTGTTGTTATATTTTCTGGTCCTTCGGGATCAGTGATGCCAGCCCTATTAAGTGTTGAGAAATGAGTACCGCTCAAGCCGGTGCTAGGTGGCGTGAGGAATGTTGCACTTATTCATTATCCCTCATGTACAGACTCAATCAAACCGAGTCTGCAATTCTTATGTAATTTTGTTGTGATTAATGCTTCCGAGGGATCACTTTGTTTCCAGAATTTTTTGTTTGCTCAACTAAAACTTTAATTAACAATAGTCAGAACATATTATTGACTTCGCCACTAAAATATTTATTTTCTAAAGTTGTAATATTGTACTTTAAGTACACCTTAAATATTTCAAAATACGAATACAATTCATTTTTGGAAAACTTTATCCATTTCAATAGGGTAAATACTTTTAGTCAGGTAATGTTCATAGCTGACCGTGATAAGTTTTCATATAAATAAAACTGATTGTGTTTAATACAGTTTATAAATAGCGTTACTGCCCGAAAAATAAAAACAAGAGAACAATACAATTGATGAATGCATTATAACATAGCAGACCTATTAAATACTAACGATACATTAAAAACAACATATTTCATATGAAAACTTATTTACTTTCTTACTTACTTACTTACCTACTTACCTACTTACTTACTTACTTACTTACTTACTTACTTGTAACATTTAATTGAAATGTTTGATAAAGTTCTAAGTAATTTAGTTTTTTAATTAGTATGAACGTTTATATGATGAATAATAATGTTTTGTTTTATTTCTTGTCTCACAGACCAGTTTACTTAAAAAACGAAAAATAAGTTGACCTTACTGGCTTTTGAATTCATTTCCCTCAGTTTCAATGCATTTGTCAGTATCTGTAGTCCATTTAAATATTCTTCAAAGTACAAGTGATATGCCAGGGGTTTCCTAACTTTATTTATTATAGTAAAAAATGGAAATGACCGTCCTTGCTCCGCCCTTGTCTTCCTTTTTTCACTGCCCTGCTGGATGTCTACCACTGTTCCTGTGTGCCTGGGTGTTGTTCGGGCTTCACTAAGTGGATGACTGATTTAAAAAATTACCAAACTAATTTTGACAGATTATTTGGCAAATGAAACCCTTAAATGATACAGAACTTTTAAAAAATACAATAAAAAACTTTTGATACAAAAAATATCTATTATGTCTATAAATCTCAAAATAATATTAAATAGATCCCTCAGAAATAAATAAAAGATATATCCCTCAGAAATAATATTAGATAGATCCCTCAGAAATAATATTAGATAGATACCTCAGAAATAATATAAATCCGTCGAGGAAAGGATCTTATATTCAGTATCGATGCACGATTCTTAAAGTTTAAAAAATTACAAAAATAATATAACAAGGGACATCACTAATGGCGACTAAACTGAACAACTAACATGCGGTATGTTTTAAAAAAAATGAGAGTTACCTAATAAGCTATCAGTATTAGTGGTTTAAAAAAATATGATAGAGGAAAAGTTATGCTAAGTGAATGTGAAAAAATTTATCCATAAGTTATTTACTTAGCACAATGAAGCTAAACATAGTAATCAACATAAAAACTATAGCTAATGATAAGAATGGACTGTCCATACAGAATAATTTTATATATTCAATACTATAGGAAATCTAAATCTTAAGAAGAGAATTTACATTTATTTCTCCAAAAATTTTATGAAGATTAAATGTGTCCTAATATGACAGACTTCATCAATAAAATTATACAATATTATGTAATAATTATACAGTAAAGCCTGTTGTAGTTGGAATCCAACTTTACAACAAGTGGATACAAGTATTGTAGTCATCTAACATATATTTTTCTACATCAAATAGTAATACACAAGGGGCATCACTCGTGTCCACTTTACTTACTATTTAAGGAAGTCCTCTGAGGTCCAATAGATTAAAAAAGACTTTCTTAAATAGGCCAGCTAGGTCACATAAAACCAAAGAAATTGCAAACGATGATTTAGGAATGAATTGAATTATTTTTTAGTTCTATACCCAGTCGTTATTAAATGAACAGCGTTGCAAGGCTTTTTAATTTTGTGTCATTTTTTACAATTCGAATAATTATTTTGGAAACATTTTGTGCGCGAAGAATCTCAAATTTTTACACGCAAGTTAATTGTCTAGACCGAATTAGAGTTCCTTTATCAAATATAAATATCGTGGTCATCTAACATATATTTCTCTACAACAAACTCTCCTCCTTGGAATGTTAAAGCCTTTGTTATATTAAAACTTAACACTCATTGATACCCAAATATATTTCACTTAAGTAGGTCTTCGAAGATCTTCGTTTTCATCTCGTCACCTCACTAACAACCTTCAGATTTTAAAACCGTTTATTTTGTTATAAAAAAACAAAGGACTACATTTAATGTATACTTATAACATGACACAAAGTTATTTCATTTTAACATCCATATTTATTTAAACTATTGTACAATGTCACACATGTGTATCAAAATAACACCAATAACTTCTGATATGTAAACAATATAACCATTAGCGAAGCCATCTTTGCCATCAAAAATGTCGAACAAGCTCCTGCATACGACGCCGACGATCGAGTGCACAGAACATTGAGCAAGATTTAGGGCAAATGACTTGTCGACTTGTCATGTTAAAATGGTTAGGAGAAAAATGAACATCATCTGTTGGATATGCTAGCATATCTGTGTATTTTGAATGCATTATTACCTCTGCAGCCATCGGGTGAATTTCAGTATTTAATTCGGCACTGTGGCGTAAAATATCAGCCAAAATATGGCGAAGTATTTTCATCACAAACAAACTCGGAAATATATTTACACATTCTGTCTTCTGTATCGTTTTGATTGTCTTTTCATAGAAATCAATATTGTCTATCTGGCTTTGCTATACACGTTCTAAGATATATTTACACATCAATGCATCCGTATACGTTGTATAGCATCAAACAAATCCATTTGCAATTTTGGTTCCTCATGAATAGTATCATTCAAAAATAATCATTTACATTTTGCTTGATTATCAAAAACGATGCTATTTTTGATGTTGCTTTATCAGTCTAAAATACTTAAAAAATGCAGCAACTACAACTTTTGATCAATATAATATTCATGGTTTTATTTTTCTATTTTCTTAACATTTTCCTTCTGAATAGAGTTTTATTTTATATCATTTTAAGGTTCTTATCTTACTTGAACTATAGAAGGCCTTTTTATTATTAGTATATTCGATGCGTTTTACAGCAATTTAGAATTCAGTCTGTGAAATGGAATGGGGGATGCGTTCGTTGAATGCTCTCATATTTGACTCCTTCTATGGTCTGTAAACTCCAAACTTTGTCCGGCTTTACAGATGTTTCGTTTGTTTAGTTACATGATTAACACAACTGTCTGTCAAATGTTCCCAAAGATTCAACTTCCAAAAACTATTTTCATGAATTATTCAATAGTTCTTCCTCGTATAGGATGACTACAAAAATTATCATTTATATCCTTTGTATTTGTTTTAAGGGGTTCTACACATGTCGTTAATCGCGCACTTTGGACTGCCTAACGTTTTACTTCATCAATACCAATCAACATGGCAACCATCCGACCAGAGATATAATAGAAGATAAATGCCTTTCCAGAGTTCAAACTAGTGTTTATTCCAATCTGACCGTTTTCGCTTTCTAAACCCATTTGGACGGGCATTGGACAGAGTCTCAAATGGGATTCTTGCCTATTTAGATATTAAGAACAGTGACAGTAACGTTTATGTAGTTTTCGGCTCAGAAGCTACATTTAATTTTGGCTATTTCACAATCATGGTTTCGTTTGTTTTTTGTTTTTTGTTGTTTTTTTTTTTGTTGTTTTGTTTGGGGTTTTTTTTGGGGGGAGGGTTGTTGTTTTTTTTTTTTCTTTTCTTTCTTTCTTAAATTTGCACTTTTCACCATCCAGCACCAAACAGTTCTCGAACGTAGTAATGCCTTCCTGCCTGGCATGCGCGCAGTGATTAAAACAAAGTATGACGATTGAAAAAAATACTTTTCCAGGATACATTTACAAACAAATATAATATTGTTCATGGCTTTAGATCGTGATGTTAGCATAACGTAAGAGCATTATGCGTTTCAAAAGGCTAATTGTTTCGTACTGCCGGTGCCATATTTATATAGATTAGCATTTAGTGCACATGCTTAACAGGAAGACGAAAAGACAATGGTAAAAACTCGAAAGTACAATCAATTATGGTAAAAAGTCGAAACCACGATAATGAAAAGTCGAAAGTAAGATGGTGAAAAATAAAGACACCACAAAGATGAAAGGTCGAAAGTACAATGGTGAAAACACGAAATTACGATATCGACTTTTCACAATCATGGTTTTGTTATTTCGACGTTTCGCCATAGTTATGTGTGTTTGTCGCGCTGGCCTTAACGGGACACCGTAGTTTACAGATAATGTTTACAGTTTACGTAAAATGCTAATAAATGAGCAATGTAGATACATTCAAAACCTATCAGTTTACTGATAAATTTGAATGATATGGTTAATGTACATGTAGTATATTTGCACGTTAGCTTACACAAGTAAGTCTGCTTTTAAATAAATGATTTAAGAAATAGTATTCGTCTTAGAGGTATTTATCGGGCATTTAACACAGGTGATAAATAGCCGATAGACCGATATCATTTCGATTCTAACAAGATAATGTAAGGAAGATATCTTCCGGTGCCGATTTCGTATAACGCTGTTCGATTTCGCACCCTACTGTTGCTAAGATATCGAAATTATTTTAAAAAAAGAAGAAATAATAAGAAAAAGGTTATTTTATCAAGTTTTCAAAATAAAAACTTACGTCTCAGACTGGAAATTTGTATTGTGTTCACATCAGTGTTTGATTAATCATTTTCGTAGGCTAGAAATGACGTCATTCTAGCGCGTTTTGAATGAGTTGTATGCTTATGATGACGTAATTACGCTGTTTACGGGTTGGCGCCGTTGGTCAAAATATTTATTAACTGATATTAAAAATAAATTGTCAAATCTATGGCCTTAGTGTATGTGAGATAATATTTCAGAATTGCATAAAAGAAAACATTATAAGAACTAAAAAAATCAATAAAAATGTTTTCTTATTGTTGCGTTACAATGCTTCGTAAACTATATAATCGATGGAGGAAACATAACAGCCGCATATATACAAGTTAATTTGCTTATAAACAGGATATTTTTTATAAATGATTTTTATTAGACTCTTATGAATCTTCGTTTCATACAATTTCTTACAATTGTATTTTAGTTACTTCAAACTACTTGCCCGTAACCACTGTGAGTTCGAATCTCGCTAGGAACTTTGGATTCCTTTCATGTAAGGAAGTTGCCCTACGAAAGTTAAAGTTCCATTGGACCACCATTTGCTCTCACCAGGAAGATTAATTCTCGACACAAAATTAATCGATTAACATATCTATTAAGTGTATGCAGAATACTTTAATCCAAAACCACCCGCGGTTTGCATTTTTTCATTTTAAGGGTTTTAGTCCCAAGACTGGCTAACACATACTTTTTTCTCATCCCTTGCGTCCAAATATTATTTTCTTTCATGACAGATAATCGCAGTTTAATCCCCTACTTAAATTACAAATTAGATAGATTTATTAAATACCATTTATCAAATATATCTATACACACACTATTATAAATGATTTTGTGAGCATACAATATGTTTAGAGTAATGATATGAAGCACATCTGACCCTTTATGTGTGTGCGTGCTTGCATGGACTTTGATCTATTACTATGATTGTTTAAGTAATACTTCATATAATGGACCTTTTTTCTTTCTTTTTTCTTTTCTTTTTCGCAGCTTATAGATTATTCTTTATTCTGATTATCAACAAAAATGGCATAGAGATTAATAAGCACCAACTTATATTCAAATTTATATTTTGATACGAGTAAAAAAGGGGGTAATAATGATATCTACAAGAATAATCTTTTTTAGGCACTCTTTCTTCCTATCTATCAAAAACGATTAATTTTGGAATCGCTTAAGTTGATATCAAACAATGCCGATAAACAAAAAAACGAAGTTTTAATTAAACAAAGACATAAAAAGATCAGAAGACGGATGAAAATCTGTTTTGTTTGTTATTATTTTTATTATTATTATTATTATTATTATTATTATTTTGTTGTATATTTAGAACCACGAAGACCTGTTATGACCGTTGATATATGGTATTTTGAAGCGGAGCATTCGCATAGCTATGTTTGTAGATTGATTCTAATGTTTCAAGACTGTAAACGAGATTCATTAACTTCAATTTTAGACGCAAAAAGGATGACGCCAACAATCACTCTCAACATTGTGAAGAGGTCTGATGACCTCTCCAATCATATAAGACTCGGCTGCTTTGCAGCCGAATAAAAATGAAGTGTACATACATATTCAATAATAAACTTTAAATCTTAGTTTAAACCTTTATTTCTTCAAACACATTTATGAGGATTTAATGTGTACTTCTTCAGTAAAATTATACAATATTATGTAATAATAATAATATAACCTGTTGTAGTTGGAAACCAACTTTACCACAAATAAATACAAATAGTGTAGTCATCTAACGTATTGTTACGCTCTGGTCGGCTGTAGTATTTCCTTGCTGATTCCTATTCTAGGTATCTGCACAAGTTATTTCCGGACAAAGTCGGGGAAATGTGGCTCGAATGTGGCTAATCTTAATTTCTAGCTTAAGGGATGTAGTTGCATTTACCTTTACATAAACTATAAAAAGAAGCACTAATATTAGTAAATTAAATTTTATTCCTTAAGGGTTTATCTAAATTACTATATGACTTATAAATCAAAACTACCAAAATACTAGCAAAACACATATGACAAAGTCCAAACAACAATTTTAGCACAGTAATAGTTAAAATTTTGATCTGTGCTAAAGTAGTTTAATGTAATTAAACTCAAAATGCAAATATATATATGTCAACCAGCCTAAGTTTAAACAATAAATTTCTTAATTCAAATGATAACTTTTACTTTTAAATGACTGATAAAAGATCTATTCATGAATACAAAAATGAAAAAAACATTAAATTGGCTTACAATGAAAAACATATGTTCACTATCAAAACCCAAACCGGAGGGCAAATCTTAGAAACTTGTTCTGGCGGAATTAACAGGGGTTTATATACTCCTCAGCTGCAAACTTAAATTTTCTGTGCTTATACAGACTGACGAAACTCTGAGCGCAACCTAGAAATTGTGCACAAAATGTACACACAGCTCAATAAAGTGTATATAGAACAACCTTGGGTAATTCAAGAAAAACTATATCTAAATCAGAAAAAAATGAATAAAGTTTCTCAAAACTTTACATTCATCAAAAGATTTAACCATAAATAACATGACTGTAACTTTGATATTATTGATCGAATAATTTATCTTTAAAATCGTCTGACTTTTCTAAATAGTTGTCATGGGTAACTTCCCAAATACAATTGAAAAACCTGGCTTCCTCCACAAAATGATGCGTTTTACAATCAGTTAAAATTTGTAATTACTAAGGATGAAACAATACTGAAAAGGGAATATTAAGTTCAGATTAAAGCAAAAGTATGTATAAAAATGATTTGTCTTATATGATGACGCCCTGCATTTGCTAAAATCTTGATTAAACTTGTGTTGACCTAGTTCTACGCATAGACTGTTTGCAATGAATAAATAAAGGATGTATCCATATATTTTCCTACATCAAATATATTTTCCTACATCAAATAGTAATAAACAAGGGACATCACTCTTGTCCACTTTACTAAAATATCGAAGGATATAATATTGAGGGTCTTAGAAACTTAGAAAATTTCTTACATAGATCAGCTAAGAAAGATTTGCAAAAGATGACTTACAAATACACTCAATTTTGGATCATTTTTCACAATTACAATTATTATTTTGGAAAAACAGAGTGAGCAAAAGATAATTTTTACACATAAGTAAATTGTCTAGTCCTACGTCATATGAATCATTAATTTCGAAAAACCTTATTAGAGTCCCTGTAATAAATACAAATGTAGTAGACATCTAACATACATTTCTCAACAACAAACTCCCCTCTTTGGAATGTTAAAGCCCTTTTCAAAATTTAATACTCATTCATTCAAATATATTTCATTCCATATTCAAATATCTTAAATTTCCATTTCGTCCACCCAAAAAAGCAAATAAAATATACTTTACAACCTTCAATTTTAAAATCGCTTTTTATACAAAAAAAACCGATTACATTCAAATTATGCTTATTACATGATTTTTTTTCATAAATTTTCTAACATCCACATCTATTTCAACTGTTGTACAATGTCACACACATGTATCAAAAATAAAACAGTAATTATCATATAGAAATCAGTCTATTTCACGTTTGAATGATATTTCTATGCTATTTTACTGTTTCCCAGTCATGTATTTCTTATTTTTTTTATAAAAATGAATACCTTTTCACATTGTTGGCAGATAATAAGTAAAGGGTTTATTATGCCCTTGCAATATGTACACTATATCTTTTTGACTGACGAAACTATTAACTTCTGATATTTAAACAATATAGCCGGTACCATTTGCGAAGCCATCTTTGCCATCAAAAATATCGCACAAGGTCTTGCATACGACGCCAACTTGAGAGAAATATTCATGACAAATGACACAGGGAATTGTCCATGTAAAATGGTCGTCTATAAATCAAATGAGCATCATCTGTTGGACAACCTGTCTGTATATTTTGAATGCATTATTATCCCTGTAGGCATCGGGTGTAATTCGCCACTAAGGCCAAAAGTATTATGCCAAAATATGGTACTTTCATAAAAAACAGACTTTGAAATTTATATTCACATTCTTTATAGTTTTATTCTCCCTCCATAGAAATCAATGATATTGTATATCTGACTTTGCTATACAAATTCTAATCAATGCCACTTGACCCGATGTATAACATTAAACAACTCCTTTTGCAATTTTTGTTCCCTAGTGAATATAATCACTTTACAATTTTACACATCAAACACGATCCAAAATTATGTTGTTACTTTATCAGTGCTAAGTACGACCCTCAAATCTTACAAAAAATACGTCATCAATCTGACAACAAAAACTATTTTCTTAAATTTCTCTAATACTTTTTTTAATCGATTGACAATAACAAGTCTGAACTTCATTGAATGTTGTCCTATATCTAGTCTTACTTTGTTTTAACTGGAGAAGGTAAGGCCTTTCGCTTCGTCATCTTCTTGATCCGAACATCTATCGGTTCCACTGTTCGACGAAAATATCATTCTTTATTTCATCAATAACAATGTTTAAACTTCACTCTGCAACCAAAATCGTGCCAAGGTGAAACAACATTCGTCGTATCTACGATATTTCAACATCGATGTACTTTTGAACGATAACAAAAATGGCAAAAGGTTCGGACTAAGGGACATCACTCATTTACATTTTTCTTAACAAGAAACAATTACAATTATTATGTCATCTAACACATATTGCAGCGAACATGTATATATATAGAAAATGTACATAACCGTACAAGGATCAAAGAGTTTCAATTCAACAGCGTACTAGCTTTTTTACACCGACGCAAGAGCCATTAACAAACTTTTGACACCCTCGGGTACAACTGCAAACAAAGTGTCCTCTGATACAGATTTAAGATCAATTGTAATTGTTTTCTGCGTTGCATAAAAAGATCCTGGTTGTGTTTCCGTAGAAACTTGTAGTGTCACTACTAAAATCAATGTTTTGTGTTGTCTATTTTCCACAATATTTTGCATTCTATCAATTATATGTTGCATTGTCTTATTGTCTGTTTCAAAGTCTTTTAAAATCACGAAAGCATTCGATCTGTTCATTATGTTTGTCATTCCAGTTACTTCTGGTGTACCTGGAGTAATCGCTGGACTATCTGTATTAAATGTTGTTTTCAGTCCAAAATTATCTAAAAGCATCATGAGTTTTCGACCATTTTCGTCGTCATCAAGGTTTGAAAGAATAAAAAGGTCGAATGATTCATTTTCCTCTGCATCTATGTTTGTTTCATTAGATGCTTCACTATTTTTGGGAATTTGTTGAGATTCTCTCACAAATCTAAACGCCTCTCGGATACGCATGTTTCCTTTTTGATAGTGTTTTCGTGTGAAAGCGTTCAAACCAGCCTCGATATAAGCTTTGATGTACAAATCCTTTTTAATAATTGGTTGCCCATCCCTTAGTTGCTTAGACATGCATAGAGCGATTACTGCCTCCTCATAGTTCCCCATGGAAAGTTGATGCTCGACAATTCCCTCTAGAAACTCCTTTTCTTCTTCTTCGTTATCGGCTAATGTTTGCAATTCTTTAAGTATTTTAATTGCATCAAAATGATCATTTAGCTTTTTGTAAAGATTCCGTAGTTCTTTAAGAGTATCTTTCGTTCTTTCTATCTCTAATTTATCGTAAAGGACATTCCTCAGTGTCGCAGCAGATTTCCAGCAATTATGGAGGGATGGAATCTTATTAATAAGGGCACATGAAATCTCAATTGATGATTTTAGGTAAAAGTCCCTGTCCTCCTCCATGTCTCTTCTTTTATTCATGTTGATATCATCAGAGATGAGAAACATATCATTTATACAAAAAGCTGACTGCTCGTAAATGTTCGCCAGCATAATTTTTGGAATTAATTGATCATTGACCTGTAACAAATTATCTAAAACCTTTAATGCATTTTCAGGTTGACTAATCTGCCTATAAAGTATGGCCTTATCGTATATTGCAACCGTATTTGACGACATCTCAAAAGCTTTATCAAGATACGCAATGACTTTATCAACAACAGGTTTATGTTCATTGTAATCAATACTGATTGGCTTTTTGGGGCATTTAATTCCTATTTTGCTTTTCTGCCTCGAAGGACCGCAGGGAGAATTAGTAACTCTGTTGCAAAATCTTTTGTAACTGCACCGATTATAGGGACGTCTGTCATACCTTTGACTTCTATCTCGAAAAGTTCTTGAGTTATAGTGTCCATAAACTGGAAATGTGATTGCGTTCCCTCTTTGAGGGTTTATATCAAGTTGTGAAAATGTCCCAGTCAAATAATCAACAGCGGCATCACTTGATTGCCGCGTGACATGCGTTTCTTTGTTATTTGGCTGAACTGGTGTTTCAAAGAATGGTATTCCAACATTTTGTCCTCTGTAAGCTTTAAACATTTGATTGTGGCTTTTGTATACAGTACTCCTATAATTATTATGTATTCTTGTTCTATACGATGATCTTGGTTTGTGGTTATTATTATCACTCATACGGGTATTTGTTTCATGAAATTGCATTTGTATTGTCGTCGGGTTGCCCGCTGCAATATTATTAAATTTGCTGGATGACATAGTGGTAAAAAGACCGATACTATCTCCTTTTGAATGCTCGAAGTGTGTTTCAGATACTTCAGTTGCGTCTTCATCCGTCTTGTCTGATTGCACTGATCCCTGTTGACAGTCCAGGGGAATTTCTTGTAATTTTCGTGCTAATGCTCCATCACCAAATTCAAGTAGCCTTTTGAACGACAAGGCGATGTGATGATAACCAAATGAGGTTGGTTTAATCTGAATAGCTTTAAGTAGAAGATCTATTGATTTTTCAAGTTCATTTATATATCGGAAGTACTTCCCGCTTCGTTCAAGAACAAATACGTCATCCTGATAATACTCAAGAGCTTTCATAAAATAATTTGTCGGAGGCATTAGAAGTGGTGAATTTGGAGGCATAAACTCTTCCATGCCTTTTGGAAACACGTACTTATTTCTGCTGACTTCATACGCAATCCAACCAATTTCAATAAATGATCTTGCTTTGTATCTTTTGATACAAGCGCTTTCAGAATCTTTTATCCCAACTATATTTGACAATATATCTAGCGTAAGACTGCAACTGTTTTTCTGTTTTTCAATATCTGCTAGGTCGTACATGTTATGCAAATTGGACAGTCTCTGTTGACAGAGGGCTTTTCCATACATCCATACGCAACAATAGTCTATTGGAACTGGAGTTGAATTATCTTCCGAATTAGGTCCATTTCCCACTGTTTTAATCGTATTGCAATCTTGAAGAACCTTTTCGAACTCTGACGATGCCTTCTGGTAATTCCGTATTCCTAGTCTTGAATAGGTAAATGCCACCTCAGCTCTAGCCATTAAACAAGCCAATTGGTTTTGTCTCTTTATTACTTTGAGACGGTCACATTGTTCTTTGCACTGCAATATGTTTTTACGGTCTCGTAAAGAAAACCAAGCTTTATTTGATAAAGCTATCATATTCTCTGGTTCTGTGTCTAAAACTTTTTTGTTGAACTGTGTCGCCTTTTCTCGATCTCCTAGATGGTAATGAAGAAAAGACATTAAATTTTCGACTCTTAACTTTTCCATGTCCGTGCTGAATTCTTTTTCAGAAGATTCCAGTTCAATCTCTAATTTGTGTCTTATCTTTTCCAATTCTTCACGTGAGAAAGCAGCTATCGTTTCTTGGACATTGAAACTTGAAGGGTACTGACTAAGTGTCTTTTTGATTTCCTCCATATCCTCGGCTAGGTTGATGATACAGTCCTTTTAATTAATAAAAAAATTGTAAGTTAATTTAATCAATTATCTTTGGAAGGATAATGTTGCTTGAATTTTTTTACTTTTTGATAAGAACATAATCAAAGGGATCCAAACATGTTTATGAAATAATGAAAAGTATGCGTACTTTGAGATAAAAACACTTAATTTGAGATAGAAGGTCATACAAATATAAAAGGAAGTGATTATTGACGTTATTTAATAACTCGGACACTTTAATACTTTGAATTTAAAAAAAACAATGTACATGTTATAAAGTTTATATAACAATGTGGGCAAATAAAATTATATATATGTTTTGTTTTGTTCTTTTCCTTTTCAGTGGAACGAAGAAACATCATCAAAGTTATTTTTTGAGTATACCATCAAATAATCAAAAAGTAAGAAATGAAATTCTAAACAAGGGCTTTTCATTTAGAATCCCATAAAAAAATGATACTACCTTATAATTTTTGAAAGATACCATAAATATATAGGTTTTCGTTTGTAAATATGCTAATGTATACGATATTTACTCAATATGTCTTCAGATACAACGCTGACTCCCTTATACAATATCTCCCGACGTAAATCACAAAATACAAAAATGTAGTTGACAATCTTTATTATTAGGTTTTAATTTTACAGCTTATCCTTTCATTTAAGATATAAATAAATACATTTTAAAGAGTTTTTTTCTCTCTGGTAGAAAATCAACATGACAAGTTATCGGAAAGATTCCAATTTTCGTGTAACAAGTCCTACCCCGTGACTTTTTTCAACTGAGAAATTACATATATATAACGGAAAATAATGGAATATTCAATATTGAGTTTACCTGTTTTTATGTATATTCTATTTAACAATTTGTCCAACCGTTTTCCATTCTAGTCAGGTATGCAGAACACTGTCATAGCAACATTAATGAAAAACATTTTGCGTTTTGTAAAACAACATCCATTATACATTTATTTTTGTAACTATTGCATGAGTAAGTGATATATTACTAGACAAAATCCTTTCCCGTCATGTTTCTTTCAAAGATATAATCAAGACATAGTCACAAACTTGTGCGATTTGTCCGCTTATAATACTTAAATTGTTACTATTTTCTGAAAATCAATTAGACTTGTTTCATGTATGATTGTTAAATATCGTTGCGCTATTTGAAATTTTGTACGAACCTTTACCTTTCAACAGCTTCAATGTTTGTTTACTACGGTGTCCCGTTAAGGCTATCGCGACACACACATAACTCGAAACAATGAAAATACGAAAATACCATGGTATTAAATGTAAAATAACGAAACAAAGATGGTGAAAAGTCGAAGGTACGATGATGAAAAGTCGAAGTATGATGGTGAAAACTCGATATAATTTCTTGTCTAATACCATCGTACGTTCCCATCGAGGTTTCGTTGTTTCGTTATTTTGACTTTTCACCACCGTACTTTCGACTTTTCATCATTATATTTTCGACTTTTCACAATCATGGTTTCGTTTTTGTTTTTTGTGGTTTCTTTTCCAATTTTCATCAATGAACTTTCGATTGTCACCATCGAATCTTTCACGATCATAGTATCGCCTTCCTGTCTGGCAAGCGCACAGTGATCATAACAAAGTATGAGGATTTAAGAAAATATTTTTTTCAAAGGATACAATTACAAACCAAAATTTTTGTATATTGCTTTGGGCCATGATGTTAGCATAAAGTAAGTACAATGTGCTTTTTTAAAGATTAACTGTTTCGTACTACCGGTGACACCTTTGTAGATTGTCATTCAGTGCGCATGCTTAACAGGGAGGTGAAAAAACAATGGTAAAAACTCAAAAGTGGAAAGTCGAAACCACGATAATTTATAGTCTAAAGTAAGATGGTGAAAAATCTAATAATGAAACAAAGCCACCATGGTGAAAACACGAAATTATATCGACCTTTCATTATCGTGCTTTTGTTATCTCGACGTTTCTCCCCATCGCTCTTTCTTGTTTTCGTTGTTTCGAGTTATGTGTGTGTCGCGATGGCCCTAACGGGACACCGAAGTTTACAAATAAACAATGCTTAAATCTTGCGTAAAATGCTGATAAAGGATCAATGTAGTTATATACAAAACCTATATCACAGTGCACTGATAAATTTAATTGATATGGTTAATGTACATGTAATATATATGCACGTTGGCTTACACAAATTAGTTTGCTTTTAAATAAGATAAATGTTATAAATGATTTTTCAACAAACTCTGTATTCGAATTATAATTGTTGTCTTCTTTTTAAGTCACTGTGACTAATGTTAAAACACCGTTATTGTGATACATAAAATACTATAAATGATAAAAAAACGTATAATGATTGGAACTTGTATACAGGTCTGAGGCTATCTATATTTACAGCGCCACATATGTTTTTATTGATTGCAGCACCGCGCACTTGGCCTTCGAAAGGCACCTGCATATGTACCCCTAAAAAAGTTTAAATATTTACAACAGCGAATTAGGATATTTTTCTTTGTTATTTTTACTTACCGTCATGTAACAGACCAGAACCTGAGTTTAGTACGACGTCTAAAAGAAACGTATAATAGACATCGGTTTTTGGACGTCAGATTTACGTCGTATTTTGGTCGTCGACGACGTCGTGACCAAAATCAAACGACAATCCGACGTTATATTAACGTCATTTGTTTACTGGGATTTGTACGTTGGCTTACACAAATTAATTTGCTAATAAACAGGATATTTTTTATAAATGATTTTTATAAGACTCTTATGAATATTAAGAGAGCATATACATCATTGTTTCATTTTTACGCGAGTATTTCAGTTACTTCAAACCACTTGCCCCTCACAACCGTATGTTTCAATCCCGCCAGGAACTTTGGATTTCTTTCGTGTAAGGAAGCTGTCCTACGATTTGAAGTTCGATTGGACTTTATTGCTCTCACCCGGAAGATTAATTTTCGACACAAAATTAACGCGATTAACCTAAATATTAAGTGTATGCAGAGTACTTCAATCCAAAAGCAGCCGCGAATTGTATTTTCATTATCAGCGCTTTAGTCCCAAGACAATATGCTTTTTTCTCGTCCAAATATTCTTTTCTTTCATGACAGATAATCGCAATTTAATCCCCTACTTTAATTACAAATTACATAGATTTATTTAATACCATTTTATCAAATTGATCTATACACACTATTATAAATGATTTTATAATCATACTGTATGTAAAGAGTAACGATATGGAGCACATTTGACCCTTTGTGTGTGTGCATGCTTGCGTGGACTTTGATCTATTAGCAGTATCATTACTTGACAAGTTGAGGACTATAATTGTTTTAGACTAAGTAATAGATCATATTATAACCAAACAGTTTTTTCGCAGCTGAAAAAAAACACTGTTTTAGTCTAATTATTAGCGAAAATGGCAGAGAGATTAACTCTGAAGATGAAGATTTTGGTTTCCACATTTTTCTTTACAGACACTACCTGTGAGTTTGTCAAGTGTCCAAAAGGGCCGATGGACTCCCAATAAGCAATAAACTATATACAAGTCGGTTAAGGGGTTATAAAAAAATTTTCTATTAGCGTCCGACGAAAAAGTAAAAAGGGGATGATAATGATGATATATACAAGAATAAAATCTGTTTTGAATCTCTTTCTTCCTTTTCGTTAAACAAGTATGTCTGATGTGATTTGGCGACAAGCTTTATATTCGAATTATAAATTTTGATAATATCAAACAAAAAAGAAATAAAAAGATCAAAAGATCGATGAAAATCTGTTTTTCTTTGTTTGTTGTTGTTGCTGTTTTTGTCGTTTCTTTTTTATTTTTATTTTATTATTATTATTATTATTATTATTATTATTATTATTATTATTATTATTATTATTATTTTGTTGAATATTTAGAACCACTGAGAACTGTCGCAGTATGACCGTTCATATATGGTACAATTCAAAGCTCGGATTGATAAATGAAATAACTGTGTTAGTTAATTTTGGGAAGCAAGTTCGCCGAAGAGCAAATAGAGCAATATATCTTGTAATCTTCTACTATTTTTGTCTCTGTCTATGATATACATGAGTCTTCTTTAATTATGTTGGAGAAAATTTAAACAAAACAAAAAACATAAAAAAAAATTATTAATCTCTTAATCACATAGCTTTGAAATACGTTTCAATGACCGACTAAGAAGTGAATTTGTGTAAACTTACAGGTAAATATCATAGTATATTCTAAAATTACAGGTAAATATCAGAGTATATTTACTGTATAACACATTTTATTATAGCAATGATGGTATCTCAAATTCGGACTGCATTAAGTGGGTTATGATTTGAAAAATTTCCAAAACTAGTTTTGAGAGATATTTTGGCAACTGAAATATTTAAGCGATTCGAACTTTTAAAAAACACAATAAAAATGAACTATTGATACAAACATATCTATTGTGCCTATAAATCTCAAAATAAGATGGGATAGCTTCCCTTAAATTGGACTTAATAAATTTAAGCTGAGTATAGTTAGAGTCAGAGTACATATAATCGTTCTATTAATTCTACAAGCAAACCACTTTAGATTATCCTAGTTTGATGTATGTCTACCTGTTTTGGATCGAGATCCCAGCCTTAAAAATCAAAATGGCGGCCAAAATTCAAAATGGCCGCCAAGATGGCCGCCAAAATCCAGTATTTTGAGATACCCTTCTGACAATTTACAATATTTGCAAAATAATGCAATATCTAGCATTATATCTTATTCTTTTGTGTTTTAAACAAACAAAAAAATCTTTGAAGAGTTGCACATAATATTTGGCATAAGATATTGAGGTAAATATGGCCGCCAGTATAGGATTTTTATGGTTTTGCATTTAATGACTCATACTTCACGCTTTTTTTAAACATTTCGGACTTCACCTTATATCTCTAAATACAATCAAGTTTTAAAAGTACAATTTTAATAACTATTCACAATTAAAGAAATAAATTAAATGTAATATGCAATTAATCCGTGATTTTACAGTATTTTTCACTGTATTTGTAAGTGCTATATTTACATAGTCTGACCTACTTAATAAATTTTAAGTATTGTTTGAAAGTATAAATTTCTTTCTTTGTTCACTTGACAATATTTTACTTTTTAATACATTTTCCTAAAAATTAGCATGAATTTGGAGGCATGCAGCTCCTAAGCTTACTTAAGTTAAGCTGGATAATGACACTTTATTAATTTATGATCGTGTGTTTGGGTTAAATGGCACATTGACACACAACTGGCCATACCGTGCCGAACACTACATGAATAGTAATTTATTTGTTCATATAAGATTATTAAACCTAAAAAAAAACATAAAAAAGGGTTAAAAAGGGAGTTAATAACTTTTATAATACAGGTTTATATCTCTTAAGTAGTCGATCAATGTTAAGGAAGGAAATGGGTCCAAAAGTTGTGAAGGTGAATTTAATCGGTATTATCTATGATGAACCTGTGCAAGATCATAGCATTCAGCATAATGGCCTGTTAAAAGATGAGAATGTATGGAACGCCATAGCTGCCTCATATTATTACATTTCTTTTTATCTTGCCGAAAATGTGTCTTATGGAATGGCACTAACGTGTCACATTGAAGGTTCCATGATAACCGCCATATGAACACATCTGCGGATGTTTCAAAATTCTAAATTTTACCAGTTCATGTTAAATGTTGAATTCTGCTTAAGCCGGTGCTAGGGGGCGTGGACGATAGTTTACACTTGACAGTACCGTCCATGAACAGGCTCAATCAAATCGAGCCTGCAACATTTTTAATTGTGCCGTGTTGGGCTTTCTTTAGGGATTCTTATTTCTCTCTATTTTATTATGTCAAATATAAGCGTTGTAATGCCATTGTAATTTGTCGACTTGTCTAAACATTGCCTTATTATACCTAACAGTAGTCTTATCTCTTTAAAATGTGATGTTGACTTGTGTTAAAATTGTTTAATTATTTAAAACAGTAGTGTTATCATGTCAAAAATGTCGTTTTGGCTTGTCTGAAATGTGTCATATTATGTCAACTAGTCGCGCTATTTGGTCAAATTGTGGAGCTGTTTTCTCAAAAGACTGTCTGATCATTTGAAACAGTAGTGTTCTCTTGTCGAAATTTGGTGTTGACTTGTAAAAGCACAGTTTTATTTGATCAAACTGCAAATGTTATTTTTTAAAATACGGTGTTTAAATGCCTAAACATTGTCTTATTGTGTCAAACAACTGTGTTAATTTGCCAACTTCACTACTGAATTGTCTTTTTATATCAAATATTCGAATTATCTTGCCGAAATGGAATGTTGGCTGGGCTAAACCATGCCTTGTTATGATAAACTGTACGCTATTTTGTCAAAAAGCAGTTTTCACTGGTTAAAACTCAGTCTTATAAAGTCAATAAATTGCGGTATCTTGTCGAAATGTGGTAATGACTTGTATAAACTCTTTCTTATAATGTAAAACAAAAGTGTTATATTGTCGAAATTTGATGTTTTCTTGTAAAACACAGAAACAGTCTTATTATGTCTAATAATTGTGTAAATTTCTTCAAATTTAGTTCTGTATTGAGAAAGTGCTGTTTGATTTTGCTAAACTGTCCCGTTATCTTTTTTGCTCTATTTTTTATCGCACCGCGCGGGTTCTGGTCACGTGATACTAAATTTTGACAACATCGCATCTGGCCTGGATAACACGATTATCTGACATAATGAGACGGCATTTAGACATGTTAACGTCATAAACTGGCAAGTCAACGCCACTGTATTACATAATGATATTGTGTTTCAACAAGTAAACACCACATTTGAAAAGGAAAAATGATACTTCGCCATAAAAGAACGATGTTTAGTAAAATTAACACCGAACCTTGACAAAATAAAATGACACTTTGACAAAAAGATAGTAATTTTAGACAAGTCATCAACACGTTTCGACAAGATGATATGACTATTTTACATAATAAGACGAAGATAGACAAGTTGAATCTGCATTTGGACATAATAACATGACAGTTTGACAAATTAAAATAGCGTTTTAACAGTTCATAACCGTAATGTGTATAGATACCACAATATTTCACAAATAAGACGGTGTTTAGGCTGTTGGACATAATAAAATATCGTTTACACAAACAAACACAATTTATTGGCAAGTCAACATAAGTATTTCACAAAATAAGTATATTTTTAGACAGGATAACAACAGTTTTAGACAAGACAGCATGATGCTTTCGCACAATAAGACAGAATAACACCACCTCATACAAAGCAACAAAACAGTTTGACAAAACAGGACAGCACTCAGGTCAATATAACGGTTGAACAAGATATCACTACTAGCCGATATAATAAGACATGAGTTTGACAAGTTGGCACCAAGTTCCGACAAAATAACTCTTCTGTTTCACATAATAAGAAATAAGACGATTTATAGACAAATTACCACCACAGTTGGACAAGACAGCATGCTATTTTGACATAAAAGACATTCTTTAAGCAAGATAACACCGAATTTGAACACAATGACATGGCAGTCTGACAAAATATAACATAATACAACAGTGTCATAACATACCAGGATTACATTTGGACAAGATGCCACCTACTTCCGACAAGATAATACTACTGTTTCACATGCTAAGACAATTTCAAGACAACTCAACACCACATTTAAACAAGTCTTTGTTCAGACATAATGGAATTTTAATTCGTAAAGATGGTGTGCATGCTAGACATATTAAGACTTCCATTCGGCATGTTAACACCGGATTTGCACATGATAACATGACGTTTTGAAATAATAAGACAGTGTAGTGTTTAGACAAGTCAGCACTACGTTTTGACAAGATAAAATGAATATTTGACCTAATAAGACTTCGTTAAGACAGGTTCCCATAAAATGTTGGCAAGCCAACACTTCTATTATACATAATAAGTCACATATAAGGGAAATATAAAACGAAATGTAACAACATGAGGCAGCTATGGCGTTCCATAAGAATGTGTAACTCTATTGTGTCATGTTGAACATCTCAGAAGACCAACCTGATCATGATGGTTTATAAGAGATAGAGATGGTGACACTTTCAGTCAGGGGTTTATATCATTTGTTCCAATTTGATTACCATTCAGATGATATAAGTTTATTTAATGAAGGTTAAAAATCACAAGTTTTAACAGTAATGGTTGAGTTTTTAAGTTTCTTTAGACAAACTTTTCATTTCCTTGTACTCCTTCGTGGCCTGGGATCCAACATAATTTTACTGCCTTGGTTTTTAATATTTTTAATATATCAGGAAATCATAACAAGAGCTTCTTTACCATAATATTATCAAGTTTTATATTTTTGATTGATATAAAATAGCACAGAGAGTGAATCTGAAAAAATTACAAAATATTATGCTGTAAAATGATTAACAAGGCTAAATCAAAAGCTTTTGTTTCAGCAGTAAATATAGATACATTACCAGGTAGTCTCATTCACGATGTAAATTGATTTTTATAGACAACTACACCTTCGTTGCACCAATCTTTGGAATCGTCTGTGTAAATATGAATAAAATCTAGATGTTCTTTGAAGTTTGAAAAATGTTCTTAAATAACATCAGGAGAAATGGATGACTTTTTTAAATTTGAAAGACTAATTTGAACTTCTGGAGAATTTAAGTTCACAGAGAAACATCACACCATTTTGAAGAATATACTTTGGGTCTACTTAAAGTTTTTCTAAACTATCTTTTAAACAAAGGGGCTACCTTCATTTAGTTTGTTAAAATATTGTAGCTGTAATTTGCATATTGAACAGAAAGCTTTTCATCAGAAGTTGAAGTTTTACTTTAAATGCGATTATCGGCAAAATTAGAAAGAAAATATTAAATTAATACCTATATTTTTTAAAAATACGCATGCTTATATAAGTTTTTACTGAAATCATTAATGCCAGATGTTTTTTCTGTATTAAGAAAACATATTATAAGGGTTATTTGTAGTTTTAAGGAAACATATAAAGCTGGAAATTTATGACTTTAACTTCAATGCAGAACAAGGGAACTATTACCATTAGTAGTTTTTAAAAGCAAGTGCAATTGACAATTTGACAGATCCTAAGTTAGGAAGAAAAAACACATATTGATGGAAATTGTAAGAAATTTTAAATATGTAAGAAGGCGCAATAATGGCAGTAATCTTCAAAGTTATTTTATAGTGTTTCACGATTGAACCATGGCTGTAATCTTTTGCTTTACCTTGACCCGTCGTGGGTCAGGTTAGGAACACACCAAATTTTTTCTTTATATGGAGAAAAATTTTGTTCCCTAGACTGCTTAGTCTATTCATTTCGATGACATTTATAGAATATTGGATAGAAAATTAAAATCTAAAATATGAAAATTTTGCCTGTGTCTCCCTTTAAAGCTTCTATCGACAAGAAAGGTTGAAATAAAGATTGGTAGTCAACTATTAAATCTTGCATCCTTTATATCTTTAAGAATACCAGGTTTCCATGCTGTATCATAAGGTTTTACTTGATCAAATCAAATTGAAGCCGAGTGTTGTTTATTTATTAAAGATAAAAAATCAGGATGAATATGATGGTTATTTGTACTATGTTATTCAGGGAAACATGACTGAAAGCTGGAAATTATTACTTTAACTTCTTAATGCCAAACAAGGGGATTATTTACCATTCTATCAAATGTTTTGTATAAGTAGCTTGTAAGTGAAAATGGGCGGTAATTTGAAGGGTCAGTGCTATCCTTTTCAGGTTTAGGAATTGAGATAACCACATCTCCTTTCGAACTTTTAGGAAATTCACCAGATAACGAAATGTTGTTAAATATGTTAAGAAGGGCACAAAATGGCAGTAATTCAAGAGATTGATGTAGAAGGTGTTTCAGAAATCATAGTAAATGACATCTGGACCTGTATCTTTTTCTTTCTTGATCGAATCAACTAAATCTTTGAAAGAAAAGAGAGAATTTCGAATTTTGTCATATGCTGTAGTAAAATGTATTTGTTCTCCTATAACTTTAGAAACTTAATGCTGTGGAAACTCATTTGAAATAATTATTTGAAGAACATTTTTTTTTGCAAATGTTTTATTAATTACCTTTTGTGTTTTTGCATCTTGACAATAATTAGATTTCAATTGACTAAGAATTGGGATTTTTTTTTAATATAGTACTGCTTATCTATCTAACTGCATCCCATAATTTCTTTATATTTGCATTTATATCTGAAACATACGACTTCCATGACTTGCGCTTAGATGATGAATTGATCTACTAGCTTTGGCTCTAAATATTTTATGATGTTTTAGGCTTTTGGATGTTGGACAATGCTCGAATTTTTAAAGATAAACTTTCTATTGACTTACGGCTTTCTAACGTTTATCATTGAACAATGGTTTCTTTATTTTGCAATACATTGTACGTACTTATTTTGGTGGCTGGAATACTCTTGTGAGCAATCTGTTATAATGCTGAAGAAAATGTAACAGCTATTTTATCAGAATTAAAATCAAAATTGGTCTGATTTCTTTTTAAAAATCTGACTACAGTAAGAAATCAATAAAATCTCCAATTGAATTCGATCAACTTTAGAAAAAGTTGTCACATGTACCAACGTTAAGGGATATATGTTTTTTTAACCTTTTACCTCATATAGACGTGTTTTGACGGCTTTTCGCCTCCTCCCCCTTTTTGAGGACACAAACAGTGAAAAAATGCCCTATTAATGGCCCCAAATACTGTTTTTCGTATGAGAAATGTTTTGGTTTTTTTTTTTAAAAATCACTTTTTCAGCGCCGCCCCTCAAAAAGGTACATCAAGAGGTTGCCAGAAGGGGGATGTGCCCCCTTTTATTTAGGGGAATGAAGGGGGAAGACCCCCTCATCACCAAGAAAATTGTGGACATGTGACAGGCTTGAAATGACCTCAGGTCAATTTTAAGATAACGTGTAACAAACGCTGAAAAGCCTTTTACTCTTTCTCAATCCATTGAGAAGTTGCAGGACTTGGAAATCAGTTTTGATGGAAAATAACAATGCAAAATTGTGATTTTTCACAATTTTGAGACGTCCCCCCCCCCGTTGCCATGGTAACAGGAAATTTAAGATTGAGTTACAGAGGCTATGGTCCAGTCAACATTTGTGCAGTTTCATCAGTATTGAAGCATTTTTCATAGATTCATAGTTGAGGAGGCCTTTAAATGAAAACGGCCTTTTTTCACAATATGCTCATGCGATAAAAGGTCAAATATATAAAAATGAGAAATTGTAATTATATTTTATAAATAAATCTGCAATTGAGCCAAACATCAGTAGGATTTTAAATTATTATCTTCACTATTGTGATTCTGTTGGGATTGCGCAGAGGCAGCGTGTGTGATTTCCATTATTTACATTAGGATCTGTTTACCCCAGCCACTTTTCGCGTCGCCTTAGTAAGACAAAGAAAAGCCATAGGTTGTAGCAAACTTTTGTAAAATGACAAAATATACAATAGACTTGTTTACTAATGTTTGTTTGATATACTTGATCGCTCATTTGAAGTTATTTTATCCTTCTTTTTCATGAAAAATCAGTTAATTTACAATATTCATATTTAACAAAAAATGATTAGGATATCTTAATTTGGTAGTTTCAACATAAATATACGAGTATTTTGATAATTAATAAAATTTAGCCACCATCTTGGCGACCATTTTGAATTTTGGGAACCACATTGATTTTGAGCTTGGGGTCTCGATGAAATTTGATGGGCAAGATATCAAACTTTAAACATACAAAGTGGTTTGCTTGTAGAATTATCTGAACGATTCTTGTATTTTTCCCTCGGATGGACTCTAACTAGTAGTGAAAAAAATAATATAAATCGTGGAAAAGATCTTATATATTCAGCATAGAAGCACGTTTGTTTTAATAACAAAAATAATAATATAACAAGGGACATCACCCATGCCGACTTAACTTAACTATTAATGTGTGGTGTATTTCAACAAAAAATAGAATGAGAGTTACCCAATTAGCTTTCAGTTATAGTGGTTTAAATAATTTTATGGTAGAATAAAAGTTTAATCGTCAATAACAACACTATAGTGGCTGCTTTTCGCTTTTTCGCTCCGCGGGGTGCCAAGCGAAAACACTAAAATAAGACATAATGACGAACATCTTTCAGTATATATATATAATCTGTAAGGTTTATTTATATGCCAAAGTGCCTCAGATAGATCCAGTGATCAATTCATTAAACTTATAGAGAGGTTTCAGAGAAGTTACGTCTTCAAAAATATTGTTTTCAACCGAATGTCAAAACCCCTTGAATGAACTTATTCTAGAATTTAGGATTATAATTACAAACACATTTAAAATCTAAAGGAACAACTTGTATCTCAAAATGTTTAAAGACAAGTGTAAATGAAAGTGGAACACTGAGATATTAGGCTATGCTAAGTAAATGTAACTATACAGAGTAATCAACATTAAACTATAGATATTAATAACAAGTGAGGTTTACGCACGCGTAAAATGACTGCGTAGGAATGGTCAGCTGTGCACTGCACACCTTTAGAAGAGCTGAATAAAATGCTACCTTGACGAATGTCTGTTTAGATCGGCGCAGTTATTGAATTTATAGGGCAAGCGTTACGACACGAAAATTCCATTTCTTCAAAACGAACTTGTTTCCTTGTTTGTAAAAGTCAACAGTTAAATATTTTCAAAAATTCAGAGCAATGCAGCAGCTCTATCATTGACAGCTCTTTCACTTTAGGTTGAGACAACGTATTTCCGCATGATTTAATTTTAGTCTGATACCACGATATTAATCGCGGTAAACTTCAGACACTTGCACAGTCCATTATTAACATACTTAGATAAGAAGACATTGTCTATCCGTTTGTAGGAAATTTAAATAAAAATATTTTGCAACAAAGGCAGAAATTTAAAATTGGTCATGAAGTGTACAGCTGATGCATGTGAATGTTAATATATACCTGTGTTTTTACTGATGACTTGCAAAATAAATCGTATCATTTCACAGTAAATCATGCGTCTCATTTAAAACAAGTTTGATTCTTTAAAAAGAAGCATGCGAGAGGTCTTTTTACAGCTATTGAAGATGGGTTTGTCAAATGGCGGGAAAGTAAGAGAATTGCGCATCTGCGAATAATAGCAACATATCGGTCTGCGAATAAACTCAAATTAGGAATAATCAGCGAGTTGTTCCAAGGTTAAAATTATGCATCATAGTTAAATTCTATCAACAGTCTAAAAGCAAATTAAACACTTCGGCTACAAGAACTTAACTCAACAACAACACCACTTCAACTCCAATTAACTAAACGAACCCGACAAATAGAAAATTCCAAGCTTATAAACCGTTTGTTTGAGCATGCAGCTAACATGGTGTGCAATAGTAGACTGGCGGGAGACCGGCTTGCGGAAATCAGTATGCACGACTCCTTGCGCGATTTGAATTTTGCGCCACCAATTTCAAGTGCTGACACGCCTTAACAATGTTCAAAATGGCGCACAAGTGGCTCAGGTATACAGATTGTTATGCAAAACAAACATAAGTACAAAAATACATAATAGTTAAAACTTATATAAATATACATGTTTATTCAATAGCATAAAGTAAATATACGGGTACCATTTACTGAATACAAGATTGATACACTTACTTTTGATTGACAATTCTTTGAATACGAGAAAAATACACTGAGAAAACCCCCCTTCAACATTTGAACCAAGTATCTGTATACAGATAAAGCAGTAAGAAATTTCATTCATAAAATCTGATATTTTGTGATGCTGAAGGGCTAAAAATAGTATTTTAAGTCTGCGTGACCTCTTGTTACGCGACTTATTTAGAACAAGCATGCCTGGGAAAGCTGATTCTACGCAACCTTTAGAGACCTTAAGGATTAAGCATTCGCATAGCTATGTTTGTAAATTGATTCTAATGTTATAAGACTTTTAACGAGATTCATTAACTTAAATTTTAGACACAAAAAGGATTACGCCAACAATAACCCTCAACACTGTGTAGAGGCCTGATGACCTCTCCAATCATATAAGACTCGGCTGCTTCGCAACCAAATAAGTATGAAGTGAACATACATATTCAATATTATGATAAATTTTAAATCTTAGTTTAAACCTTTATTTCTTCAAACACATTTATGAAGATTATATGACTTGTGTACTTCTTCATATTATTTAGTAATAATAATATAACATGTTGTAGTTGGGAACCAACTTTACCACAAATAAATACAAATATTGTAGTCATCTTACATGTTACGCTCTGGTCGGCTGTAGTATTTCCTTGCTGATTCCTATTCTAGGTATCTGCACAAGTTATTTCTAGACAAAGTCAGGGATGTGTGGCTTAAATGTGGCTAAGCTTAAACTGAAGTTTCTAGCTTAAGGGTTTATTTGCATTTACCTTTACTTAAACTATTATAAGAAAGACTAAGATTTAGTAAATTTAAATTTAATTTTTAATTCCTTCAGAGTTTATCTAAATTATTATATGAGTAATAAATCAAACTATAGAAGCAAAACACATATGACATAAAAAAAAAAGTCCAAACAACAATTTTAACAGGGGACTAGTTAAAATTTTGATCTGTGCTAAAGTAGCTTAATGTTATTAAACATATTTGTCAACAAGCCTAAGTTTAAACAATAAATTTATAATATAACCTGCTGTAGTTGGAAACCAAACAAATAAATACAAATATTGTAGTCATCTAACATATTTTTCCGCTCTGTGCTCCGGCCGGCATTAATATTTCCTTCTAGGTCTCTGCACAAGTTATTTCTAGACAAAGTCGGGGGGAGTGTGGCTCAAATGTGGCTAAGCTTAATCGAAAATTTCTAACTTAAGGGTTTATTTGCATTTACCTTTACTGAAACTAAGATTTAGTAAAATTTACATAAATCAAAAGATTAAATCCTAAATAACATTACTGTAACCTTGGTATCTTTGATCCGCAGCTTATCTGTGAAAAATTTGTCTTTAAAATCGTTTGACAGTTTCAGAGTTTGACTATTCTAAATATTTGTCATAGGTAACTACTAAAGAATGTAACAATACTGAAAAGGGAATATTCAGTTCAGATTAATGAAAAAGTGAAACATTAATTTCGAAAAACCTTATTAGAGTCCCTATAATAAATACAAATGTAGTAGTCATCTAACATACATTTCTCTACAACAAACTCCCCTCTTTGGAATGTTAAAGCCCTTTTTATTTCAAAACTTAATACTCATTCATATCAAATATATTCCATTTAAGTATGACTTCAAATATCTTAAATTTCCATCTCATCCACCCCAAAAAAGCAAATAAAATATACTTTACAACCATTAATTTTTGAAATCGCTTTTACATAAACAAAAAACAATTACATTCAAATTATGCTTATGACATGTATTTTTTTTTTCATAAATTTTCTAACATCCACATCTTTTTCAACTGTTGTATAATGTCACACACATGTATCAAAAATAAAACAGTAATTATCATACAGAAATCACGTTTGAATGATATTTTTATGCTATTTTACTGTTTGCAAGTAATGTATTTCTTACTTTTTTATAAAAATGAATACCTTTTCTCATTGTTGGCAGATAAAAAGTAAAGGGTTTATTATGCCCTTGCAATTTGTACACTATATCTTTTTGACTGAAGAAACCATTAACTTCTGATATTTAAACAATATAGCAGGTACCATTTGCAAGGCCATTTTTGCCATCAAAAATATCGCACAAGCTCTTGCATACGACGCCAACTTTTGAGAAATATTAAGGACAATTGACACAGGGAGTTGTCCATGGAAAATGGTTAGAAATACAAATGAACATCATCTGTTGGACAAGCTGACAAATATTTTTGAATGCATTATTATCCCTGCAAATGGCTTTGCTATACAAATTCTAATTCATGCCGCTTGACACAATGATTAACATTAAACAATTCTTTTTGCAATGTTGGTCTCTAGAGAAAGGTATCCCTTTACATTTTGCTGAAACATCAAACACGATCCTAAATTATGTTGTTACTTTATCAGTCCTAAGTACGACCGTCAAATCTTACGAAAGAATACGTCATCAATCTGACAACAAAAACTATTTTCTTAAATTTCTCTAATACTTTTTTTTAATCGATTGACAATAACAAGTCTGAATTTAATTGAATGTTGTTCTATATCTAGCCTTATTTTGTTTAAATTGGAGAAGGTGAATGTTTTTCGCTTCGTCATCTTCTCGATCCTACCATCTATCGGTTCCATTTTTCGACAAAGTTGTCATCCTTTATTTTAACAATAACAATGTATAAACTTTACTCTGCAACCAACATCCTGCGAAGGTGAAACAACATTCGTCGTATCTACGATATTTAATTCAACATCGATGTACTTTTGAACGATGACAAAAAATGGAAAAAAGTTCGAACTAAGGAAAATCACTCATTTGCATTTTACTTAACAAGAAACAATTACAATTATTATGTCATCTAACACATATTTCAGCGAACAGTATATAGAAAATGTACATAACCGTACAAGGATCAAAGAGCTTCAATTCAACAACGTGCTAGCTTTTTTACACCGATGCAAGAGCCATCAACAAACTTTTGAGACCCTCGGGTACAACTGTAAAGAAAGAGTCCTCTGATACAGATTTAAGATCAATTGCAATTGTTTTATGCGTTGCATAAAAAGATCCAGGGAGTATTTCTGTCGATTCTGGTAGTGTCACTACTAAAATCAATGTTTTGGTGTTCCTGTTTTCAACAATGCTTTGCATTCTATCAATTATATGTTGCATTTTCTTATTGTCTGTATCAAAATCTTTTAAAACCACGAAAGCATTCGATTTATTCATTATGTCTGTTATTCCAGTTACTTCGGGTGTCCCTGGAGTAATCGCTGGACTATCTGTATTGAATGTTGTTTTCAGTCCAAGATTATCTAAAAGCATCATTAGTTTTCGACCATTTTCGTCGTCATCAAGGTTTGAAAGAATAAAAAGGTCTAATGATTCATTTTCCTCTGCATCTATGTTTGTTTCATCAGACGCTTCAGTATTTTTGTGAGTTTGTTGAGATTCTCTCACAAATCTAAACGCCTCTTTAATACGCATGTTCCCCTTTTGATAATGTTGTCGCCTGAAAGCATCTAAACCAGCCTCGATGAAAACTTCGATGTACAGATGCTTTTCAATAATTGGTTGCCCATCTTTAAGTTGCTTAGACATACATAGAGCGATGACTGCCTCTTCGAAGTTTCTCATTAAAAAATGATGTTTTACAATTCCCTCAATGAACTCCCTTTCTTCTTCTGTGTCATTTGCTAATGTTTGTAGTTCTTGAAGTATTTTAACTGCATCGAGATGCTCATTTAGCTTTCCGTAAAGATACCATAGCTCCTTAAGTGTATCTTTCGTTCTTTCTGTCTCTAATTTATCATTTAGGAGATTCCCGAGTGTCGCAGCAGATTTCCAGCCATTTTCGAGGGATGGAATCTTATCAATAAGGGCACATGAAATCTCAATTGATGATTTTAAATAAAAGTCCCTTGTTGCCTCTAGATCTCTTTTTTCATTCATTTTGCCATCATAAGAGTTGAGTAACATATCACTTATACAAAATGCGGACTGCTCGTAAATATTCGCAAGCATAATGCGTGTATTGAATTTATCATTATTCTGTAATAAATCTGTTAAAACCGTTAATGCAGTTTCAGGTTGACTTATTTGCCTGTAAAGTAAGGCCTTATCGTATATTGCATTCGTGTTTGACGACATTTCATATGATGTATCAAGATACGCAATGACTTTATCAACAACAAGCTTGTGTTCATTGTAGTCTATAATGATTGGTTCTTTTGGACATTTTATTCCAGACCTGCTTTTCAGCCTCGACCGATCGAAGGCTATATTAGTACCTCGGTTGCGACAACGTTCGGGTTTCGTGCTAATTTGTGGAAAGTTCTCTATTCCATCTTTACAGTCCATGAAACGTTGTAGTAATTGCCGAGCTAACCCCCCTCTGTTTAATTCAAGTAGCCTTTTAAACGTCAGGGCAATGTGATGATAACCAAAAGAGGTTGGTTTGATTTGAATAGCTCGAGTTAGTAGATCTATTGATATTTTATGTTCATTTATGTATCGGAAATACTTCCCGCTTTGTTCAAGAACAGATACATCATCCGGATAATACTCAAGAGCTTTATAAAAATAATCTGTCGTATCCATAAAAAATGATGAATGGGTAGGTATCAACTCTTCCATGCCATTTGGAAATACGGATCGATTCCTAGTGACATCATAAGAAATAAAACCCATTTCGACATATGATCTCGCTTTGTATCTCTTGATGCAATCGCTTTCACAATTTTCTAACCCAATTATGTTCATATACAGGTCTAGCGTAACACTGTAATAGTGTTTCTTTTCCTCGATATCTGCTAGTTCGACATTGTTATTCAAATTTGACTGTCTCCGTTGACACAGGGCTTTCCGATACATCCACACACATACATAGTCGGTCGGAACTTGAACTGTAGTGGAGTTAGCAGCAGAGTCCGATACATTATCCAGTTCTTTAATCTTCTCGCAATCTCGAAGAACGTTTTCAAACTCTGACGAAGCCTTCTTATAATTCCGTATTCCTAGTCTTGAATAAGTAAATGCTACCTCAGCTTTTGCGATTATAAAAGCCAATTGATTTTGTCTCTTTATTGCTTTGAGATGTTCACAAAGTTCTTTGCACTGCATTATGTTTTTAAGGTCTCGCAAAGAAAACCATGCTTTATTCGATAAAGCTATCATATTCTCCGGTTCTCTGTCTAAAACTTTGTCGTTAAACTCTCTTGCCTTCACTTGATCTCCAAGATAAAAATGAAGAAACGAAAGGAAATTCTCGACTGTTAACTTTTCCATGTCCGTGCTAAATTCTTTTTCAGAAGATTCCAGTTCAATCTCCAATTTGTGTTTTTTCTTTTTTATTTCTTCACGTGACATGGTAGCTATTGTTTCTGTGACACTGAAGCTAGAAGGGTACTGACTTAGTGTCTTTTTTATTTCCTCCATATCGTTGGCTAGCTGAAAGATAAGTCCTTCACTTTAATTCAATCTGAAATAATAAGAAATTTCAACATAAATGTAATAAATCATTTTTTTTAAATAATGTATTTCTATTTTAAAAAAAATTAAGAACATGATTTAAAGAGATTTAAACAGGTTTATGAAATAAGGGGAAGCGTGTACGGTTTGCACGGTTTGAGATGAAGCACTTATTTTGAGATAGAAGATCAAAACTGCTACTTATAGATCATGTATGTTTTGTGATTGATATTGTTAATGTGTGTATTCCACACTTGCCAAAACATATACGATATATGTATATAATTATGCAAATAAACCAATTTTCAAACATCGAAGAATATGTTAAATGTGTTCGCAAAATATGTGTGCACAACATATTTTATCAATAAATTACATGCATTCATTTCTTAATGGAAAATTTGAGAAAATAAATTTCTAATTACCTCCCTTTATTTACATGAAATGTTAAATTGGGTAATATCTTTATTAATAAAGCTTGTTGGAACTTACAATATTGACAAATCTTAATTTGAGGATCATATGTATGAAATTAAACCATGAAAAAATTGTGTTACAGGATCTTTAACCTATATACATTGTACATGCATATTTATATGCAGGTATAACGTTTCAGTTTTCGTCCTTAGTGTTAAAACGCACTAGTTGTTAAACAACTTTCTTACTGATTATATGTCCTCAAAAGTACATTTACAGTGGCAAAAAATACACCACGACAAAACAACACAGCTGAACGCAATGAAAACTATATCATAAAACATATGTTCGAAGAATTAGTTCGAGCTATTGCTTGATCAGTCAGGTTGCCATTGCTGTCCAGAATATTTTACATTTGCCATTATATTTTTTTAATTTCTCAAAGGATTGTCTTCATACTTGGACAAAACAACCCTTTGGTCAATACCTTCATGTAAACCATACTGACATTTACATTGACTCATAAATGACCTGGACCTTCATTGTCAAATGTTTGACAGGGTTTTCATGATTTTGGCTTGAATTGGCTATTACTTTGTTATTTATAAATGAATTGTCTTAAGACCTTTAAGTGTGTTCAATTGATTCTGACTTTCACTCATCAATGACCTTGCCATTGAAGGTCAAATTAATGAATTGTGAATGAATTTGCTATAATTGGCTATAATTTTGTCATTTGTGAACGAATTGTCTTCAAACATGAGCACAACTACTTAAAGAGAATATCTTTTAAAGTCCGAAAACCCAGCAAGTCCACAAGAGCTGGAAGTCCAAACAGTGGAACAAGTACAAAAGTGCTGCAATTCCAAATAGTGCAGTTAGTCTAAGAGCGCAGCAAGTACAAAGCGCAACATATCCAAAGTCTAAGAAAGGTATTCGTCCTTTTTTCAAAGCAAGTCTATTTCAAAGTTAATAATACTTAGTCACCTTATGTAGTGCACCAACACACCTACTCCTAAATAATTTCTCCCGACGAACACCACATAAATATTTGACAACCTTTATCATTAGATTTTAATTTTACAGCTCATTCTTTCTTTTTAATGCACACGTAAATTGGCTGCGAAGAAATGTGAGTGTTTTTATGTACTTGTATTTTTATTGACGACTCGCATATTAAACCGTACTGAATCATTCCGCAGATATTAATGCGTCCTATTCAAAATAAGGTTAGACCCAGCTGCTTCGCAGCTAAATAAATGCATTTTAAAGACGCTTTCCTCTCTGGTAGAAAAAAGTCAACTTAAGAACTCTTAATTTTACGTAACAGTGTCAAAACACCTGCCAAATTATCTGAAAGATTCTAATTTTCGTATAACATTTCTTGTGACTATTTTCTACTGAGAAATTACGATTATTTTTAGTAATAAAGATTTTTGACAGGTTATATGGCCCTATATATACGGTTGTTTTGAAATGTAACCCGAGCCGCTAGGCGAGGTTTTTATTGTAAACAACCGTTTTTATACGATCATATAACCTGTCAAGAATATTTATAACGAATTTATAATACAGCAAACTTCCTTTTTCAGAGAAAAAAGTGAGATTTCTTCATTAAATGACAGCAGTCGTGTCATAAAACGATATTAACGACACGATTATCCCATGGAAAGCGACTTTACAAAAGTAAGTATAAAAAGGAAAATAGAGGAATATTCAATATTGAGTTTACCTGTTTGTTTATACACATTCTCTTTAACAATGTCCCTCAGTCATTTTTCTTTCAAATGAGGTTTGCAGAACACATTGGCATGGCGACCATAAAAAAAGTTTTTGCCTCTTGAAACAAACTTTAATTTTGTAATTATTTCACGAGTCAGTAAAAAATATTTACATAAGAAAATCTACTAAATCCATCTTGAGTGAAAACAGACACAGCAACGAATTTGTTTGTTATGTTCGCCTTTAAAGTTCAATGTTAGTATTTTCTGAAAATCACTTAGATTTGCTTCATGATCGTTTCGGAATTTAAAATTGTGTACGAACTTTATCTTCCAACGACCTTAAAATAAAGTATATTGTTTGTTTTCAGATAAACCATTTTTGAATCTTCCGTAATATGCTGATAAATAAGATAAAGCCTATCAGAGTGCACTTAATGTATGTATATGATTGATATCGTTAACGTACATGTTATATGCACCGAATCTTAAGAGTTTACAATATATATTAACAATTATATTAGTATAGTTAACACAAACACACAAATCACGTATAGAAAATATATTTCATATTAATTGCATTGCATATTGACCCACCCTCATACTTCAAACGACTAACCCATCACTGCCGTTGGTTCGAAGTCCACCAGGGACAGCGTTGAGGAATGTGAGGAAGCATTGATTTAAGTACGAATATGCACCTGAGTAGAACCACCGACGTTCTGTAAGTCCCGTAAGTTAGCAGAACAACTTCCTCACATGTAAAAATCCAAAGTTCCTGGGTGGGGTTTGAACAGCGGTGAGGGGCAAAACAACCTTAACCACTCAGCCAAAGACACCTAACGATTTGAAGTTCCATTGAAACATATTACTATCACCAGGAAGGTAAAATTTTAGTCGACACAAAATTAGATCCATTTACGTTACTATTAAGTGAATGCAGAGTACTTCTATTCAAAACCAGTCGCAGAGTGTATTTCCATTTTCAGGGTTTTAGTCTTGGTCTGGCTAACACATATTTTTTCTTGTCTATACACACTATCATCTATTATAAATGGTTTTTACAAGGTTAGCTTTTAAAAAAGCTAGTAGCGACTCGCTTCGTAATTTTTTCCAGGGGTGTGTTTAAATGTAAAAATGACAGTTCTGGTAGCTGAAGAGACTTCAGGGAACATCAAAATAAAAGTGACATATAAAGTTATGGAAGCCAGTTCTCTCAGTTTAACATTTAGAGGAATATTAGTATATATGAAGATGCATGTAAACAGATAGAATGAAGTCCCTATGTCTATGCACATTTACTATATGGCCTGTTGACCTTGACCAAAAAATGTTAGATAGGTAGAATTCATAAAGATGTCTCTTTATACGAAGTTAAGTTGTAATATGTTATTTAGTATTGGAATGATTGACAGACACAACGTCACACAAGTCCTAAAGTAAACACAAGTTGTCAATCAATTCAGCCAGAATAACCGGGATCCTATTAAAACATATAGGGATCCCGGGAATTGACCAGTTCAAGAATATAGATTTCAGAAAAGCTGGGATCGTATTAAAACATATATAGGGATCCCGGGATTTGACCAATTCAAGAATATAGTCTTTGATTTTTCCTATCAATTAGGCAAATAATTATAAGTATTGTGATTTCCGCATTTTAAGTGTTAATAAATAGCTCTAAATAAATCTATATCCTAAGTTAAATAAATTTAACGTTCATTACATACAATAAATTTTTTTTTAAACTTAACGTTTAATGGCCTTTCATTACGACAAAAATCAACACAAATATAGTTTATTAGTTTTTTCCTCTATATCTTATACGATCCCGGATCCCGGGCGTCCCGGATCCCGGCCAGTAAATACATACACTAAATACCGGAAAGGATAAAATGACCGGAAAAAAGGAAAAAGAAAAAAATGCACAGAACCTGATGTACACTTATGTTAATTAACCAAACGAAGACTTACTACAGAGAAAACAGGTGAAATCGCTAAATCAAAAGTCAGTGTAAATATGATTTATTGAAAATAATTCATGAAAACAAACATTTTAATCATCATTATATCTTTGCGCTCAAAACAAAACTTGCTGCCTTTTAAAAATGGCGTGAAAATTGAAGGTTTTTTGACGCTATGTCAGATTAAATTTGATTGGCTACATAATTTTGGATCCTAGCCCTGATAGATAAATTTTGTAGAAAGCTGGAAGCCAAGCTTCGATTAAATTTTTGGATGGATTCGGAGTTTTAGGTTGTTTCTCAGTAAAATCCTAACGTAATACCGGCTCGCCGTGGCGAGCCGGCATAAGACTACACAGTATGTTTGGAGAACGATATTGAGCACATTCGTCCCTTGCATGGTCTTTGATCTATTATCTGTATCCATAATTGAGTCAAGTTATTCTGTAGATTATTATGGGTTTTTTTGGTTCTTTTTTCATTCATTCAACTTTTTTCTTTCTTTTTTTCATTCATTCAACTGGAAGGGCTATTCCTACCCTGGGATTCAGGCGTTGATATTTTTTTGCTTCATAACATACGCGCTATTTCATACTAAATCGTCATAGATAACACAACATCTCTGGTTTTGATAGTATCAACGCCAGTGTCGATTTGCCGTACAGAAGCACATAAAAAAATCGACAGACTGGAGCCAAGGCTAGGCTATTCCCCTTCTTTAGCTGAACATTTGATTAAGGTCGCATTTGCAGCTTATAATACTGATGGCCTAAAAAATCACTGTTTAGTCTGATTATTCACGAAAATGGCATAGAGATTAACTTTTTCTTTATAGACCTACTGGTTTCTTGGCAATATTATTATTATTATTATTATTATTATTTTGATGTATATTTAGAACAACGAAGAAATGTACATATCACATAATATTAACCAGCTAAAAGTCCATATTTGTATACTATATTTTATACTTATTCCTATTCTGTCCTATTATAATAATATCAATATTATGATTGATAATGATGATGATGATGATGATGATGATGATGATGATGATGTAACTCGTGTATATGTCGCTCGTAGATTTGATCTGACCGGATTACACTGGCGCTTTTTGCGACTCGTGTCACCATGGCCTAGTAAAATGAGTACATGCTTCAATAAAATATATTTTTAAAAGTAACACATTTTATTATAGCAAGGATGGTATCTCCAAATCGAACAATGTGTTCATTTATCAACAATATAGCTGTGATTTTATATCATTTCCAATTAACTAGCAGGTTAAACTGCAGGCCTTGGATATCTTAAAAATGGGCACATTTCTCATAAGTATTTCAAATAATGATTTTACACAATAGAAATGTATCATTTGGATATTCTTATAGCATTTGCTGAAAGAAATATTGATAAAGCTTAAAGTTAATTAGTTTGAAAACAGATTAATGATGAATAATAATATTTTGTTCTGAAACATATTATTATGTCAGCGGGAAAATGAGTTTCTAAAATGTTGTAATAACCATCGAGTCAAAACAGCGTTGAGGCGTGAATACATACATGCAAGGGACAGTTTCGATAAATCGTTGCGTCAAGCAGAACGCGCGTACAGGAAAGAAAAATCTATTGAAATAAAAACTATATCGACAAATAATCCCAACGAATTCTGGGATAAGATAAACAAGCTGGGTCCACGTAGTGATAAATCTATCCCGTGTGAAATTATAGACGAAAATGGTAACGTTGTGCGAAATGAAAACGAAGTTCTTGAAAAATGGAAGCGTGACTTTGAGAGTTTATACAACGGAACAGATAATAGCGAATTCGATAGTGAGCATTATAGACGGGCAAAGGTGCATAAATTACTATTAGAAAACAATATCAATGATCCTTTGTATACCTCAAACGTAACGCTTAACGGCAATATCACGTTAAAGAAGTGAATGACCTTGACCTTGGTTTTGAACTTAATGGTAAAAAGGTTTCAATGCTGTTGTATGCAGATGATATCGTTTGTATAGCTAAGACAGAGGAAGATCTACAACGTATTTTAGACACGTTACGTGATTGGTGTAGACGTTGGCGCGTACTCATTAACACTGAAAAATCTAAGTGTGTTCACTTCCGCCGAGGCCGCGCTGCATGCACAGACTTTTCATTCAGGATTGGTGAAAACGTGTTAGAGCTTGTAGATAGTTACAAATATCTTGGTGTAACTTTCCATTGCAAGGGTGACTTCTCATCAAATGCCGACATTCTCGCAAAAAGCGCTGGAAGGGCCCTTGGCAAAACTATTGCAAAGGTTCGAGACCTAAAGCACTTTGGTTTTAATACATTTGAAAAACTATTTGATTCATGCGTTGTGCCAATTATGAATTACTGTTCGAGCGTGTGGGGTTACAGAAAATACCAAGTTATGGAGAATGTGCAGCATCGTGCGATCAGGTACTATCTTGGTGTCCACAGATTTGCACCTATACTTGCAATTACTGGTGACATTGAATGGGTTCCCACCAACTACAGGCGATGGTTAAACATGTTACGAATGTGGAATAGGCTCGTATCGCTCGATGACAATAGAATAACAAAACAAGTCTTCAATGTGGACTATAGCCATTGTCAAAATAACTGGTGTAGCGAAATGAAAGATATTATGTCGAAAATTGGAATGAATGATAACTTTATAAACCGCCAACCAATTAATTTAGCAACAGCTAAACATTCTATTATTGAACACCACAAAACTGACTAGGCTACAAAAGTAACCCAAGTTGCAAAACTGCGAACTTACATGCAATTTAAAAGTGATTTTGGTAAAGAATCTTATTTGGATCTTAACTTACCACGAAACGAGCGCTCTCTTCTCGCACAATTGCGGTGCGGTATCCTACCACTCCGTGTAGAAACCGGGCGGTATGTTGGTGAAACACCAGAATAGAGACTTTGCAAATTGTGTAATACTGGTTCCGTTGAAGATGAACTGCATTTTGTAATGAATTGTTCTTTATATCAAGACACTCGACATAATTATCTCAGTGAAATCCTTTTAAGTGACCAATATGTAGATATGAGAGACTGTGATAAATTTGTAAACCTTGTAAAACATCACCCAAGAAGATTAGCAAAGTACTTGGTAGCCGCATATTTGAAACGTAGAAGCAATTTGTTCCAAAGATAAAGTAAACATTTATTTAAATAAATGTTTGATCCGCTCATATTTGACACTATTCGTACGTACTATGATGAGATATGAAACTATTTTATCGTTAAAGCATACTTTAATAAATGTTCAATTTATGTGTAATGCGTATCACAGATGTAGTTTACAATTTGCATGTTTTCATTAGCCGTTTTCGTCAACCAGTACTTGATACAGTTGATATTGTTAAAGTATATCTGTTACTCAGAATCTTATTATTACTTTTTCATTGATATAAGCATGTTGTAATATTGTGCAGTATAATTATGTGTAACACCACTTTTATATTACACACTTACATGCTGGTAATGACTACTAGTCTACTAGAATGAAGTTACGTTAATCACATATTTAACATATTTGAACATTGTTTATTTTCCTAGTGTAGAACTTGAATTTTCGTTTCGTTTAAGAACTTCACTTATAAAACAAGTAATACAATACACACTTGTTCGATTCCATGTCCCGGCCTTGCTAGATTTGTTTTTGGTATAAGGCTGGTTATTGCATGAGATCGTATATCGGCGATGCATGTTTCTTGATTGAGTCACATTTTGCTAGACAGTTATGTCAGAATGACGTTAACGAGTTCTTAAATGATGTACATTTTTGTATTTTTGTATACTGTACTGATCTCAAGTAATACTAAGTAATACTAAGTATCTAAATATGTACGTTAGAAGTATGGTTTCACTGTAAACATAATGTTACATTAATAATTGTTATTGAATCCTATAATTACTATACTAAAATGAATACAATTGCTAACCTGTACTGTTGTTTACAGTATATTTACTATACTCATGACCATTGATTCGCTTATTGTTTTCATGTTTATTGTTTTGACAAGTATTATGTGACTTATAGGCCCGATGGGCCGGGTGCATGCCTTTATGTAACTGTATATTGTCATCATTATTTATGTTTGCACATGTCACTTTAATAAAATATTTACTTACTTTATTATTATTTTTTGCTATATAAATATAGAAAATATCGGAACATGTATGTCACACTTGTCAACAATATTCATGTATTATTATTATTTTGTGAACAAAACAAATGTCGGGCGACAAAACAGACAGTTAAAAAAAATCTAGACATAATTCTTATGAACAAATAATTATTGCTAGCTTCAGCAATTGTAAATTTGTACACAAACTACAATAATAACTCTTAATCAAATGATTTCTCATAAGTATGGACAAACATTAGCACGGACGGACGACCATACGTCCTTCATGGCGTTTGACACAGGATAGAGCTTTGGTAAATTCATCAATCATAGATAGCATTCAAACGAGAGAAAAAAGTATGTAAAATAGAACTTAAATCCTTTATTACATCTCCGTGAACAGCTGAAGCTGTCATAATTCTTGTCAATTTACTATTTACCCAACATATAAAATATGATATCGGTATTACTGTATCGATTTGTAGGCGGGACTACTTAATGAATTAGAGCCACGCGATTCGTTTAAGTTATAATTGCGATTATAAATATCTTTCATGTCCAATATTTATAAACTACCGCATGACATAGAAAAGTTCGACTTTATCACGAACTTCGAGATGTTGTGAGAATCTACTTATTACGTAAGTCGTTTATTATTATTATTATTATCATTTTCTGATTCGTTTTATTTGATCTAATTGTTTTTAGATATTAATTAATCACTTCATACATGATTATTTTCTAAATAAAGTAACTTGAAAAATTTATTTTCAAAACCTCTGCCTCAAATTTATTTAGTAAGGACGGATTGTAACAATAGTTTAGTCATGTATATCCATAGATGTACGAAAAATTAATCACTTAATTAACACTTGGCCTAGGTTCTTTACCAAAATTTAAATTTTCATTTCTTTGATATATATGACATGATTAACGAATACACCGTGACGAATGTCGGAAAATTCCCGTAAATGCAATTTTTATAAAACATGCATAGCTCTGTCCGGAGATCAAACGAGCTAGGCACTTTGAGATGCGCACATGCACTTTTTGAGAGCTACATTTTAAACAAAATAGAAGAGAAAAAATAGACTTTATTGAGAATTTTGACAAAGTTAAAACATTATCAACATTTATTGTATTTTTTTTCCTTTCGAATTTCTCGTACGTGTTTCTTTGAATTTGATAAAGAAAATACCATAATGTAAAATGTATTTTTGGCTTTTTTGTCATTAAAGAAAAGCAGAATTTTTAGTTAAACGTTTTATATTTGCTTTCACTACCTGTTTTATTTTTCTTTACTTTCTTTCCTTCATAAAATTTCCAAAACCAGTAATTAATAGATTTCGTGAAGAAAATTGTTGGAAGAAAATTGATGATATAATTCATGGGTTATCCTTTAGTTCCCCTATGTGATACGAACTATATAAAATACATTTTTTGCCAGGCGTATGTTAAAGGGAATAAATGATGGCAGACTTAATATAGATATCAGTTTGTACAGATTCCCATATAATCTAAGGAGGTGTGTAAGGAAACGGTCATTGGTATGTTGGTCTGGGATTTGTACCCGGCTTTCATTGGGTTTACTTGGCTGGGTTGTTTTAGTGCCTTGGCGTCCCTAGTAAAACTTATTCAAGGAGAATACAAAACTTTAACCAAAGTTTTCCTACAATAACCGTATTAAATAAACAATAAATGTTTACAATATTACACTTTAAAGCAGCATGCCTCAAAATTGATACTTATTTTCGTATGTATTAAAGAGAAAAGTATTGTCAAGTGCACAAAGAAAGTAATTTACACATTGCAAATGGCACTTAAAATCTACGAAAATTACAAAAAATAGATAAAAAGAATGCACTTACTGCGCTAGTCACGCAGTAGCAATAAAGTGATGAATAAAGAAAAATCAGTCTTTAATTGCATTTAATTGCGAATATTTTTATGTTCCTTAAAATGTAAGTACGTCTTTCTCAAAGTTGATTTTCTTGAACAGTTTTTGCCCATCTGGAAGCATACATCTTTAATGACATTATCGTCAGATTTATCGTTGGATATATCGACAAAGAAAAAAAATCGTGCAAAATTTGAATTTCTAAAAATCTTAAAATCTTTTTTGTCATAATTTGTGCATTTTAATACGTTTTCCCATTTAGGAAAATAAATATGCGTAGAAGAAGCGTATTTTTTTCAAATATACAAGCATCAATTACACGTAGTCATGTGATACTATTTTTTTTTATAATACAGGACGTTTGTAACGTCGCTTTTCATTGGACAATCGTGCCGTCTTTATAGTTTAATATACAAGGCTGCTGTCAATTTTTGAAAAAAATCTTACTTTTTCTCAAGAAAAGGAAGTTTGCTGCATTATAAAATCGTTATAAATATTCCCGACATGTTATATAACCTATATTAACGGTTGTTTGCAAGCGGCTCGGGTTATATATACAGGGACATATAACCCGTCAAAAAAAATAACTAATTATATAACGTGATACTGAAATCCCTTAAACTAGTATGGAAAGTTCAAAATCCTAAGCAGGACGAGTCCATAATTATAAAGACAAGAGAGTTATGGTTCTGTTTTAGTAATTATCTTCATAAGACACTAATTTAAGTATATTGAATAATCTTTAAAATAATAAGGAATCTACGTTACAGTGTAAAAGGACATTGTGCGGTCTTGTCGGAGCTTGATCCTTGGACGTTCGGCATCTCTACAGACTTATGTCCCCTTTATTCTCTAGATTTAACCATCATACAGATAAATATAATTAAATAATTAGTTTACAGATTTTTAACATTTTAAATAGGTATAGCTATTCATTTAAAATCCAAAGATTTTCTTTTCTTATAATTGTCGTCTGCTGTTCTCTCGAAGTTTTTGGCAACTGATTCTGCCTTTTGCAACTAGTGCTGTCTGATCATGGTTTGCACTGTTCAGTCAGTAAATATTTGACTTTTCCCCCATAAAATGATGAATAGTTTTGTCCAAATGGAAAGATGGACAAGTCCATTTAAGGTAAATGAGTTTTTTTAACCTCGTATTTCGCCTTTAATAACCTAATGTTTTAAATATTTAATTTAACCTCGTATTTTAATTATTTCATTTTTGCTCTTCTTTTAAGTATTAAAAGTATTGCCTTTAACCTCGTATTTTGCCTTTAATAACCTAGTATTTTAAATATTGAATTTAACCTCGTATTTTAATTATTTCAATTTTGCTCGTCTTTTAAGTATTGGCTTTAACCTCGTATTTAAAATATTGCCTTTAACCTCGTATTTTACCTTTAATCTTTTAAGTTGTGCCTTTAATCTCGTATTTTAAGTATTGCCTTTAAATAACCTCGTATTCGTATTTGACTGAGGATGTAAATTTTTATAGTAAAGCATTCGAACAAGCATATTTTCGCCTCATTTATTTTTTACATGTGCTTGTCGAATGTCTTTCTTTACGACAAGTTGGATGGTAGTAAGCATGTTTAAATAAAGAGCACGCCCTTAACAGCACCAACATATATGTGGCCAGTAAGTGGGATCTGTTCGAATTATCTAAGAAACAAACTAATATGCAAAGTTAAATATTTTATTATTTTCTAATAAAAAATTAAGAAATATTCAATATTTATAATACTTATCACTTTACGGTGACAAAATATGGATTTTTCCTTTTTTCTTACTTGTATTTGTGGAGCTAAATCAGAGATGAACGCTATCATTTTTTTTCATTTGACTGGGGTTATCATATGTGTAGCAGAAAAATTGTATCTTTGTAAAAATGATTTATCTAAAAGAAAGAAAGAAAGAAAGAAAGAAAGAAAGAAAGAAAGAAAGAAAGAAAGAAAGAAAGAAAGAAAGAAAGAAAGAAAGAAAGAAAGAAAGAAGATAAAAGTATCAAATGAACTTTGTATCTGATTATATATCTTATAAATTAAACGGGTTATTAAGTATGAAATTGAAAGTATTGAAGTTGACTTTTACCCAAGGTTGGTGGCCACAATAAATTGCTTATTATCTACGCAAGATCATTTTGACAAATTGCTCCTAATGTGAAACATAAGGTCGCGCATATCAATAAAAGAACGGTAATTTGAATTAATGATTTCTTTTTTGTCTGTCCGCGTACGTTACTAAATACCGTAATTGCTAGTTGTTACTCGAGTGAACCCGAAAATTTGAATTGCAGAGGTCATATTTAAATAATGGTATATAATTGATAATTGTTATTATTGGCCTATGACACTATTGTCTTCTTTCATGATACGGGGGTAATAAAATCTTGAAATTGAAAAATTAAATGTTTTCGCTTTATAATATTTTTGGCAAGGTCGAGGTGACTATAAACGGTGTATGAAAGTAAATTTAAAGATATTTACAGATAACTTAACGAGATTTTTATGCCATACTAAGGTATTTGTGCGAAAAAGGAAACAGTTAGGTTCAGGGGTTAAGCTAAAATCCGTGTTATAACTAAAAAAAAAATGTAACAAAAATCATATTTCCACGATGTCTAATATTAGTAATTGCCTCTTCACATGTTATTTGTGTCCAATATCATCTACCTTTCCCTCCGATTGTCTCCGCAGTCAGTATAACAAGTATCTTTTGGTTTTATCAAGATATAAAGGCACATTAGAAATGTTCTATATTTTATTTCTCAAAGATTTGTTTAATATTTGTTCACAGGTTATTCTTTGACCAATTATGGGAACAATCTTTTGCGTCTGTTACATTTTGGCAATTTAGCACAGTTGCAATGGTTTAGTAGTCAAAATGCTACATTTTGCTACTTTAATGACAAATAATTTTACATTCAGCGCTTCTGTCTTCAAGTGATAAGTAGCAAATATTTCCTTAATGTCAAGAACAGCTAAATTATTAATGTCATGTGATACTGTGAACTACTTATAAACGATGATGCACGTCTGCTCAGGAATATTGAATTATAAGTTTATATTATAAAATACCAATTAATGCTAAGAATGCTTAGTTGTTGTTGTTCTTGTTGTTGTTGTTGTTGATGATGATGATGATGGTGTTGTTGTTGCTGTTGTTGTTGTTGATGATGATGATGATGATGATGATGTTGTTGTTGTTGTTGTTGTTGTTGTTGTTGTTGTTGATGATGATGATGATGTTGTTGTTTTTGTTTCCATCCGAAGACTCAGCATTCATATTATTTCGTCAGATATTCAATATGTCCTGAAAGTCGAAAAGATATAATAGCAGGGGTTTTTTTTTTTCGAATAATAAATTATAATACGCATATTGAGCGACATACAAAAACAAGAAAATTGTCCAAAATCGTGTAGTCCATTAAATCAAAATTGTATGAAATTAATATCTCAATCAGTCGAAAAATAAACAAAGTTAACATATAGTTTGAAACGTACAAACAAAAGTGTTCTTTCTACGTTGATTTCTGTTTGACCTTCGTTTTGGTGATAAATATATACACAGTTATGCGAATTAAGTGGTTATAAAGCTATTTAACCATTTCATCTGCTATTTTCGGTATTTGTTTAACTTGTTTGAGTTACAAGGAACTGTAATACAATACAGCAATACAACCGTTGGAGTGTAACATTGTAAAGTCTCAGATAAGCTGGTGGTGATGATAAAATTCTTCAAATGAGAAAAAAAGAGATACGATTAAAGGCCCATTATGCCTCAGGAATTTTTGGTAAAATGTTATAGTTTCTAATAATTACTTATTGGCCATTTACCTGAACCATCATTTGCTTTTGTTGATTTTGGCGTTATATATATAGGGATTTAGTATTTTGTATGGAAGTCAAAATACTACTTTGTTTACATTTTGCTACTTTAATGCCGGTAATTTCACATTCAGCGCTACTTTCCTTAAGTGATAAGTATCTAACATGCATCTAACCATTATTTACACATTATAGAACTCGTGTTCCTTCTAGCTAAAGAAGGGCAAATTAATTCTTTTCTGAGGCATAATGTCCATTTAATGCAAGTACACAAACAATATTAACAACGAAGCAATCATAAATATATGTATACATGTATTTATACGTTCTTAAAAATAATTTTGAACAAACCTAAATGGTGTTGTTACATACGTCCGAAGCGAGACTTATAATATAAGGCAATTACTCAGTCCCTTTACAAATCTTGATTGCAACAGTTCATTTTCGTTGCTGTTTTTGCTGTTGATTTTTTTTCTCGCTCGTTTACGTGATAACTGAATCACCAGACTCGTCCTTTTATTATTCAAAATTCGATTTCTATCATCAATTTGCCCTTTTAGACTTAAAATGTCGAGAATTTGAAAGCTTATGTAATAAATCGCATAATAAATTGAGTTTCCCTAATTGAATCCCGTTGTACCTTTTCATGAGACTATTGTAGCCATTTCAGTAACCAGATCAGATTCGAGCTCAGAGGTATCGTGTTTGAAAGATACATTTATTTATGGACATTAGGAACTTCCGGTTTTGGGGGGAGATGTACATAGAACTGCTGTTGAGAAATGTTATTTAGTTTTTGTATAGATGTTGTTTTTTTCTAAATCAAAGCAAGTTGCTTTTACGATCCCATTCACTTCCTTTTTCTATTATCTATGTAAACAGATTATTAAAACTGAAACGTTTCATGTTTAGAAGAACCATTATTTCTATCCGGAGTAAAGAATAAAAAAAGAAGTGCTTGAAAAAAAAAATAGTCCGAAAAAGGCCGACGCGCGTATTAGTTTTTGTTTCCTTTTCAATAGCGTGCATATGATATCTCTCAACGTTACTTTAACATCTGTCAACACTATTGAGCGGTTAACACATCAATGGTATCTTTCTGTTCTGAATTTCTATTGATAAACCCCTTCAAGAAATTAAAGTAAAAGCTACAGTTAACGCGAATGCGAGTAGACAAGATGCAAAAGGACCCTCAAGTAATTGCAGTATTTTATTCGATATATCGACACCCTTCTTAACAAGTCCTTAAGATCACTCTTACTGAGCGAAGCCCAGTACAATCTCTATGCAACAATGGCGGTGCACTAAACATTTGAAAAGTGAAACATCGACTTCATACAACTGTTTTCTTTTCGTGAATTTCATGATACAATAAGCGTTTATTTTTCATTACAATTGAAAGTGATGTCTGAAAAAAAAATATTTGTGCACGAGCAATTGCTAAATAGCCTTGATTTTTTTTTTTTTTGAATTACTTTAAGAGGTAAACTGTTCATTGTCGAGATTTTATGATTTTTTTTTCATTTATAAATTCAAGAGTATTTTATTTAGTCCATACTGATCAAGTTATAAATGATTCGATTGTTTTGCAGGTGTGAGAAAAGTATTTGAATCAAAATGGCTGGTGATCATCGATTCGATTTCAATGGAAGGGATTGTAACAAGGGACTCGAAGATTGTGATGAAAGCAAAGCAATAGATTACAGTATATGTGAAAGAAACATGTCTAAGCAGTCTGCTTATAGCGTGAACAACGAGGAGAGCCTTCGTCTTCAATCCAGTAGCATTGACCTTTGTTCACCTTTTGGATTTCAAAAACCTACACCGTACCACAAGAATTACGATTTGTCTAAATACAGACGACATGTCAGCCTGGAAAACGCAAACGGCTTGAAAGACAACGTATCTAAATATACAACTTCTGATTCAGAAAAAAAATTTCAAGTTGGCAATTACTTACGAGAATCGTTCGGAAAAACGTTGGAAACATGGCCTCTTTTGGGGGTTCCTTCGGCTTTTCATTTCTGCAATGACTTTTCTAAAGAACGGCTAAATGCCAACCCTATAATGACATTCTACCCACATATTATGTTGGATTTACCAAATATGTATAGGTATACTAGTCAATATCCGGTTTTACATTCCGGTACTCCCCCGTTTACCGCATATGACAAACTTTTAACATCTGATGCCTTCTTTCGGTATGAAGCGAGTAAATTTAGAATGTATCAAAATCCTTTAGATAGCGTCAATATGTGTATTGAAAAGTCATTAAATCCTGAGACTGTGAAAGAGAAGGGTTTGTCGCAACGGGACGGAGCGCTAAATCTTTCCGTACAGAAAAAACCGCGAGCTGAACGCGGCCATAAATCTCTACCATACCCTTTGGCGAAAAAAGACGGAAAGATGCATTACGAATGCAAATTTTGTATGAAGTCGTTTGGTCAACTGTCCAATCTGAAAGTACATCTGCGAACACATACCGGTGAACGTCCTTTTACTTGTCGGACGTGCGGGAAGGGTTTCACCCAGTTAGCGCATCTGCAGAAACATCATTTAGTTCATACGGGTGAACGTCCACATGAGTGTTCGGTTTGTCACAAACGTTTCAGCTCTACGTCTAACTTGAAAACACACCAGCGCCTACATAATGGAGAGAAACCATTCGTGTGTAAACAATGCCCAGCAAGATTTACACAGTTTGTACATCTAAAATTACACAGAAGAATACATGTTAATGAGCGGCCATTTGAATGCCCGCATTGTAACCGGAAGTACATCAGTCCGAGCGGACTGAAAACCCATTGGAGAGGAAGTGACTGTCCACAGAGAGTGCCGCTAGGTGTGTGAAAATGCAATGATGTTACAAACATACATTAACTGAGACATAAAACATCAAAACAATTGAATTATTCAACTGTTTTCTGATATATTAGAATATTTACAATAGTTGTAAGATATTTATAATAGTTGTATGCGATGTGTCCGTTCCCTGATAAACTATACCTTTAATGCATATCATATCCATGCACACATGTATAACTATCTAGATATACAAAGGAAGCGAAATGTGAAATATGCGGAAATTGAAACCAATACCCTTATACCCGAATGATAGCAACATATAAAACACATTCGGTTACTGTCGAACGTCAGCTTTCAAAATCTGTTGCAGCGTAACTCTACACGGATGATTCAGATTTTTATATTGACCAGAAATTGAAAACAATGCTTATCTCTGAATCTGTAAAGCATAATGGCAAGGAAAATGAAATAAATAATGAAAAATAACCCGAAACAGCCGGTTGCTTTCTTTATAGCAGTACTCGGTCATACTTTTCTCTAATTACTGATATACGCGTGCGCATTCACTCTCGCCCGCCACTCTTAAAGGATTTATTACGAAGGGAAAATATTTTATTATGAAAACAATATTTATTTATGTAACATGTGGCGCTGTTTTGTTATCAGAAACAGCTTCTTATGTGTGTAAAAGGCTTTAAATGTTGACAATATTAAATAAATTATAATCATACTTAAACTGTTTACTGATAAATTCTAGTAAATCTGACAATCCCCGCTGTTGCTCAAATTTGATTTACTTCTCTTTAACGAGCGCACGTTTTTTTCCTCCGAGTAAATTTTAAAGCACCACGTTGTCTACAAAACCTGCAATGTACGGTTTGACAATGACAACCTTTCGGCCATTTCCGCCAAACTCCGGATAAGAAAACCGAACAAGAACGGTACAAATTATTTTTTTTAAATATAGATACATAAAATGTAAATGCTGGAGTTTCTTGAGTGAGTTTATCCTGTTATGTCATATAAAAGTATAAAATTAATTAAGTATAAAAACTACATTAATTTTTGCTTATCATACTGTGTTGTTAGAAACCAGAAGTACAAGTGACTTAATTATAGTGACTGAGAGAGAGGCAATGCATGTGCCTAAGTGATAATATGTGCAGTGTGCATGTGCAGTGGGTAATATAGGCAGTGAGTAATATATACACTGGTAGATATGGTTTATATCTTACAGTGACAATTTGAGTGTTTCCTCGAATAAGACACTGGAATGCCACTTTTGGATAACGGACACCAAACCGATGTTTCAACCATTTCGAATGGTAATTTTATAATGAAAAGTCTGATATGAACACGTTTGACTTTATTACTTCCAATTCTATACATCGGTGTGAGGTTTCAGGCACAGTCATATTATAGGACACGTTTTATTTAAAACAAACGTTTAATGACAACGATTTTCACGCAGGCGCTGTGCGTCAGAAGAATTTAAAAAACGCTTTTAAAATATCCTTACATGGCTGACTTCTGGGAAATGTAGAATTTTTTCTTGAGATTTGTATTTTATTTTGCTAATTGACAACGTTAGAAAATAACTTCGTCTATTCATTCGTCATTGAATATTAACTAATGGGTCAATTAATGGCCTTAATTCTTCAGTTTCAAATCTTTGTGGCTGAATTGTATGAATTAAGACGTCTAAAAGCTTGTCACTGCTAACGAAATTAAAGCTCATCTGGATAAACATTTATTCAAACAATGAAGCCCCGATCTTGTTACATTCGATGCCTGTAACCAAACACGAATTTACAATTAGTCTGTTTTTTCATTATTTTATATTTCTGAGAAGAAATTATTTAACCTTAACCTCAGGCATTTGATAACCACTGAGTGTTTTTTGTATGAATAGATCGAAGCACTGCAACTGAAGAATATTAAAATTTTGATAATCGAAAGAATAAATTTAAAGGTCGCTGGGGGATAAAGACTTTAAATCGCGAAACAATTCCCTTTTGTACTTTGGATTTCTACACATTTCAGGTGTTTCTTTTTAACAAGCTGCCTACTAATATATGTCAAATTATTGCTAATGCCAAATGTATAAATAAATTTATGCTCTGTATTTTACCTTAAGCTTGCTACTGTCCTTATTAATTATAACTACCAAAGCATCTACTCTCCGTAATGATGTTATTGCCTAGCAATCTACCGTACCTAAATGATGTCATAATTAAAGTATCTTCCCGCCTCATCAAGGTATCGACCCTTCAGCTTTTATTTTCTGTTGAAAAAAAACAACAATTCCGTGTTGTTTCAAAGTCAGTATTTCAGTTATTTTATTTTGGAAAAGTGCATCGTGTCACTATTAAGCCTTCTTCAAAATAGCGTTCAGGAAAGCTGAAGGCCGCTTTAACTGGTGATCTACCAGCCTAAAGAGGAACTGCACTGAAGGTGAATATATGGTGGTTGATTTGGTATATTGCGCGTTGCGTTGTCGAAAACGCAACCTATATCGTTATCGCCTTTTCGTCTTGTCGCTAGCGGCAACACGACAAAGCGCCAAACGGCGCGTTGTCGCGCTGTCGTCCTGTCTCTAGCGAAGCACGCCAAACGGTGCGTTGTCGTGCGGCGCGATGTCTCCCTGTCACTTGGCTTATAAGCCAATCCTTCGATTTCAACCGAGCGACAATGTGACATCGCGATAACACCACACGACAACGCGCAGTTTGAAACTTTACATTCATTGCTTAGTACTACTTGGTTCCAGGAACGGATTTTAAAATGACTAAAAAAATGCCTGGCCCAAACATCTCCGCCATTGTATCTTTAATTAATCTACTTATATTTTTATAACTACATTCTTTAATGTACCCATGTAAATTCCTATATTTTTTCTAATTTACATAGTAGTAATTTATTAACAAACAGTAATTGGAAAGCAACCTTTTTGTACGATGCCCCGCTGGGTCCTAAATATGTGGCTAAGTTTTGTTCTGTGCATGAACGTCGCTTTGACTTACAAAGGGAAGAAAGATAACTCGTGAACTCTTAACAATATGTTATAGTCTTGCATTAAAAATATGCATTAAGTTATCCTGTTTTCTGGTACATGTAATTATCTTTCATCTATAGAAAATAGATTAATTAATGCATAAAATTATCCTGTTTTATCGTAATTATCGTGGGGCTTGACTATAAACTGAGGTGGATAAACTTTACGTAACTTTTATCCATAATATTTTTTGCCCTATACACTGAAAAAATACCCTTTAAGACATTAAATAATAACCATACAAAATACGAAAACTTTTAGAAGTTGTATTGTACTGGATTTTTACGTCTCGTCAGGGTCTTTCAAACAGAATGAAATATTATCTTGTGATTCTTTTGATTGCTGCACACTGGTCAATATATAGGGCTATATGTGATCATTTTATATCTGCGTATCCCTTCAAGTCAATTGTGCCACTCTTAATTGTTTGAAATGCATCGTCAACTATAGGGATTCAATATAACTAAACTATATTTATCACGCCAGAGGCTCGCATAATATAATTTTATTCAACTCGATAAATTCAGTGTTGAACTTACACTCATTCAATATCCTCTATATAATATAATTATCAAAATTAAAGTTGAAATTTTAACATAATTTTCTTGATTTAGGCCTACTGGTGTATATTTTTTATCTACTTTTGTCACATTTTAATCTGAATTTAAACATAGGCAGCGCTATATAACGTAGACCTCCACCAGCCTTCAGCACGCCCGAGAATTTCTTAAATAAATCTTTGATCAAGGGAAGTAACCACTGAAAAAACGTGTCATCGTAATTTTTACAAGTTACAGTTCACACAGTCACCGTCCATGCAGCGGTTTTCAAATTAGGTTACCTTCAAATTAACGAGGTAATAAAGTTTCCTTTTAAAAGGAAAGGCTTGCACAGTTGTGCCTTCATCCCAACCCTTTAAAATTGTTTTTTTTTTGGTTTCAATTTATTATCACATTTTTTTTTGAATTACGGTATTTGTAGATCTATATCATAAAGGGTTTATTTAGATCTAGTTGTTTTTTGTTTTTTTTTTGGAAAACTGAATATTTTTTGTCAAAACGATTTGAAATCTATTCTCTATTGTATAAAACTAATAAAGAAAATGATCAATCGTAAAAATACTAACGTGATACTGAAGGAAAACAAGTGTGCACATTTCATTTCCCCTTTTTCGCAGCGAAATCATTCCTTTGCTTTATAGACAAGTAAATGCACTAAAATACTTCGTTACGTGGTACCAATTAATAAGCATGTATCAACTATGTTACACGATCACAAATAGACGATGCGCTATCTGTAGATCAGCACGTGGCAAGGTTAATGATATGCATGGGCTATTTTTAGATTACCTCACCAAGAAGTTGAATTGCGTTCAGTAGATCTAAATATAACTCGATCATGCGTGATTTGGTAAGCAGGACCACCCTTTGAAGACGGAATACTACTACAGTCACCATTCTCTATTGTATAAAACTAATACAGACAAAAAAACAATTATAAAAGAAACTAACTTTTGCGTCTTGAAAAACAATTGAAACGGAACAATTTCGTTTATAATTTATTACGTTTAAACCGATAAATCAAGTAAAAATAGAAATCCTATTTATATAAACAAACTGGGATTACCGAAGTAACTAAAATAGCTTAGATTTCCGTAATATTACTTCGTATGATTCCGCAGTATGACGGAATCGCCCGAATTGTCACGATTGCAATCGGAACTACATCGGCTATTATCATTAATTTGAAGAGTGACGGAAAAGGCCGAAAAGTTGCGATTGGCACGATTGCAGCTGGTTTCCAGTTCAATCATGCACCAACAGATGTAAGCAGGAAACCACCTAACCGGAACAAGTTTTCCAAATGAAATGGCTTGCATCCGTGGCTGCAAGCCAAAAATTGGATTCGTAAAAAATAGGGTTGGTTTGTTATAATTGTCATTCTCTTTATTAATTTTGTTTAATAAGAAAATGAAAATTTAATAAATACTGATTGGATATTTAAATGCACTTGACACGACTGTATTATTGTGAAAATTGTGTTCAAATTATGAAAGCCTAGGCCCTCACCTGCACAGGTAGTCTCAATATAATATTTTCGACGGCAAGACAGACCGATTTTATAATCTGATATTTCATAGATGTCTGTCTTTACGTCTCAACCAGTTACGATCAAAACTGTGGCGGAAATCGAGCTGAGCAAAATTTCAAATTTTTCACTGCAACATGAAAATTTTCACATGTACATTTGTTGTTATAAACCACACATTGTCCTTAAAAGAATCCTCAAATGACAAAAAATAACTTAAATTATCTAAAAAACTTTAAAATGGTACCTGTCGCTGAAATGTAAACAGCGAACGTGATAACCAATGAAAATGTTTGTTTTCATTTAAACATAATATGAAATTAGGTGCTACCACTTTGGCCCCGCTCGGACTTTCCGCGTATTAGTACACCCGAGGAGGCTGCACGCGGTAAACACATACAAAAGCGCTATATCGTAAACATTTTTCAAGGTGTTAGTAAATATTTTGAATTCTTTTAAATTTAGAAACTGCTGGTGATGAATATATACTTCAAAATTATATTCTCGTACCCTTGTCGCCAAAAAAATCACATAGTTTTAACATGTTTAACAGCGAAAACCCGGAAGATCCCTCCTACAAAATTTCAGCACAAGAATTAATTGACATCAAAAATTTGTAACAGTCCTTACATTTTCATTCCACATAAATGATCAGTATTATCAAAATAAAAATATCTTTAAATAAACAAATTAATTAAATAACAGGCAGATTCTATGAATGTGCCTAACTATAATAGGACGACTTGTTTACAAAATAAGTTAACTACGCGCTCTCTTTTTTATCCCGATAGAAACATTTAAATATTAAAAATTTTGTAAAAGAAAATTAAAGTATGGTCCAAAGTACCTAGTATTCGTTTATCCGGTTGTGATCTAATTCAAGAGATTTTGTAATCATATTGAATAGAAAAAACAAATTAAAAACAAGCGCCATCAAAGTGCGCTTTTTCCCCCATTCCTTCCGGTGCAACTAGAATTGAAGTAGCCAATAGTTTAATGACAGAAAGTCATGCAGATCCTTTTGTCCACAGCAGTCAAATTTTGTCCAGAGCAGGGAAATAATTATTTCACGCGGAGAAAGAACTGAATGATGCCTTGCTTTGTTCTAGCGCAACGTATCGTAAGTTGATAGTATCTATGAAATATCAGATTATAAAATCGGTCTGTCTTGCAGTCGTAATATTGAGACTAAGTCCATCTGTGATAAAAGTAATGAAATTCAAATCTATGATACATTAAATGAAGGAGAAATTTAAAGAATAATTTACTAGTTTTTTGTAAATATTAAAAACACATGTATACAACATGACTTACAGTCGAGGATCGTATCGTAACGGGGGAAAAAAGACAGATGGTTGTAGTTATTCGATCAGCACATAACTTGTTAAGGGCATGGCTTCAGTCGTGCTTTAAATTATCAACAGAATTTATGAAAATCTTTATAATTTTAAAGTGATATTTGCCTGTGAAGTGATTGATGTTTATAATATCTTTCTTCCACTCTAATTTATTGAAATAAATGAAATTGAAAAATTATAAATAAAAAAAATCGCCGAAAAATCGTATTTTAGAGCTCTTGAAAGATAAGCAAAGAAAATGTAAAATTTCTCCACATAATCTTCGTTTACAACAAAAACTGAAAAAAACTCCGCTATTTATAACACAATTCATAGAACTTATACTTTGGTTTTCTTACATATATGCGGAAAATGATCAGATGTAAATGATTTCGTTATCGCGTGAAAGAGTGGATGAAATTACCTATCGCGTTACTGAAAAAAAATGTATTTCTAAATTGCGTTTTCTTGATATAAGGAAACAATCTTCTAATTTTAAAATGTATATTATTATCTTCATTTCCCTGTAATGATTTGTATATTGTGTAAGAAAAGAAATAGATATTTAACAGCAAACTCCTTGATAAACGAAACATTGGAGGTTGATACACTTCGTGAAATATATAGTTATTTATCAAGTTTCCACAGTGGTTTGAAATCTTCGTATAACAACAACAATAATAATAATAATAATAATTTTAATTAAAATAATAATAATAATGATAAAAGGAAAACGTGTATCTTTGCCGGAGATCTTTTATTTTTAGGGTTGTTTTGTTGTTGTTCTTCTTCATTTGTCTTTTTTTTCTCGTAGCCCCATTCATTATGTTGGTACTTTTTACAAAGTGACGCAGATTTAACAAATAACTAACAAACTTTCTAAGAAATATGTATACATTCTCGCCAGTTTTAATATAATATACATATAGATAGCATTATTGCAAAAGTATTATTCTATACTAAACGTTTGAGTTATTGCCTGGATAACCTAGCTAATTTATTCACTATATAAAGGACTAAATAAAACATTTGCAGACAAAACAACCACAAAACCCGTTTCCATACAGCGGAATTCCCACAGTACATACTGCATACTAGTGAGATTTATTGATACACTACCGTTAGGTAGAGTTTTAGCGGTGTAAAACTAAAAAAACGTTGACATGAGTAGGAATTTGTAACCGTTGTGCATTAAAAACATATAACTTTCTGATCAATTTTCTTTAAATTGATTCTATTTTGAATAAGCTTTGCAGGTATGTAATTTTTTTCAAGAAATGTTGAGTTTAAATAAATATTTGAAGCCGTCAAAAGTTAGCGACGAGATTCTGGTCGCTGGCACATACACAAAGAAGGAAAACTTTCCGCATTGTTTTTGAATCATAAGTGGGTTGTGAGCGAAGGGCGACCATCGTCTGTATAAAAAAGCCCTAAAACGCACAATTTGTTGAGCTACTGCACTGGGGATTCTGTCATTTTTTTCCTTTCCCACTATATATATAATATAACAAGGGATACAACTCAAAATTGCTCAATTCATGAAAAAGTAAATAGAACGAAGTATACGTGTAGTCAGTACAACAGTTTTTCTTTCTTTTGATTGTTGGACATTGATGAAAGAATCGATAATTTCAAAAAGTTACATGGACAAGATATTATGTTTCATTTTTACACACGTTCGTAAAATTTTGGTTATGTGTAAAACAACATCTAATGCAAACGTATGCTCATCAAAGAAAGTTAAATCATGTAATCGGTTAAATATCAATCATCCACCACCATCAATGATGCAATCATTAACATCTGGTACAAATTATTCCAACAATTTTTGTTTGTTATGCCCCCGCCATGTAATGGCCGGGGCATATAGTGTTACCCTGTTCCGTCATTCCGTCATTCTGTCATTCCGTCATCATCAGTTTCCGTTCATTATCTTAAGATCGGTTGGACACATTCAACTCAAATTTGACATATGGATATGTCATGAGAAAATACAGGTCAAGTTCGAATTTGGTCATGGTTCGATGATTTTTGGCAGAGTTATGCCCCTTTTACTTTGAAAATAATATGAAATTTTCAGTTTCCGTTCATTATCTCCCTCAAGGTACAACACATTCAACTCAAACGTGACATATGGATGCGTCAAAGGAATGCGCAGGTCAAGTTCAAATTTGGTCATGGTTCAATGATTTTTGGCAGAGTTATGCCCCTTTCACTTTGAAAGTAATATGAAATTTTCAGTTTCCGTTTATTATCTCCCCAATGGTACAACACATTCAACTCAAATTTGACATATGGATATGTTTTTGGAATACGCAGGCCAAGTTCGAATTTGGTCATGGTTCAATGTAATGCCCCTTTCACTTTGAAAATAATAATGGTCAAGTTGGAATTTGGTCATGGTTTGATGATTTTTTGGCAGAGTTAATATGTCCCTTTCACTTTGAAAATAATATAGATACATCTTAGAAATAAGCAGTTTAAGTTTGAATTTGGTCATGGTTCAATGATTTTAGACAAACTTATCTTTCCTGAATGTTGGAAAAGTTTTGAACTTTCAGGTTCAGCACTCATTCTTTTAGTCATTATTTTGGCTACAAATATGCAATATGCTATTTCTAAAAGGTTAAGACTGAATAATTTCAGTGCCTTGAACATTGTATGGAAATGGTTTGTGTTAACATTGAAAAGTTTTAAGGGCTTTGAACTTAAAATGAAAAAAATAATTAATGCACCATCTGAAATTTTGGCTGCATGCGGGGGCATCCGTGGCATGATGACACATTTCTAGTTTTGATAATTTCTATCCTCTGCTTCCATTTTGATGTTGCCCGTATGGTCCATGCGTAAATCCAACTTCTGTTAGTGACTGTCAATTTCATTGGCTAATGAATAATAATAATCGGGATAATAACAGCGTATACCTGCGATGAATAGCGGGTTTTTCATCAGCCAATGAAAATACTCGGAACATAAACACACCTGCAAAATGGACGACAACTTGACAGCCAATGTAAATATTGAAATGTTAGCTATTTCCTGCAATGTTACAGGTTTTAATGAAGTGTTTGTAGTAGAACTTGGGTAATGACTCATTCATATATTAACTTCTACAATAACTTTGATGGAATAGAGGATATTTTATACAGTTTACACATGTGAATGCATTTTACGAACCCGTGCTGGTAGTGCGAGGCCATGACTTGTATCCCTTGTTTATATTATATATATATTGATTTAATAAAATAATTTCCCTGTGCTCACCTGTACACCATGACACGAAGCAAAATGATAAATGTTTGAAAATCTTAACCTATGACCTTTACCCTTACTCACATCACTTAAACCCTATCCCTAGACACTGAAAGGGCACTTTGGGTATGGACCTCCAAACGCCTTAAACGTTAAATCCAAATAAATTTTAATAGCTTTAAGGTGTTCAGCGTACCCGTTTATATAGTATGACATATGTGAACGCTGAAGACAGACCTGTAGGGAAAGTCCACCAATAATCGTGCCAGGAATCTGACACGCTCGTATTCATTCATCGGACATGCCATGAAGTAAAGTGAAGCATACCTTGATAAAACAATATATAATCTGTTGATGAGCCAAGGATGGACAAATAAAAATCTTATTACGAACATAAACTACCTAATAGTTTCCGACAGGTAAAAAATTCAACACTTGGTCGCCATATTGCCAAAATGTTTGACCACGAGATTACGGGATTGACCTTTACGAACCCATGTGTTTCCAACTTTTTTATAAATTACTTTTTTAAAGATATTGAAAAAGGTGATTTACTGACTTTTGTATTCAATATAATCATATTTAAGTACTAAAAAATTAAAGAAAATAAATAAAAACAGCTTGAATTATAAATATTTAAATCATGTCAGCAAAAATGTTCTAAATATAGTACATAACGCTACTCTAATCGGTTCCCGCGAATGACGTCATACGAGGTCTCGCGTAGCTCCTAAATGTCATGGCTGACTGTAGTCTGCGTAATTGATGTTTTACAATTAAATAGGCAATTTTAATGACTGTTTTAATGTTTTGATACTTTAAATGGTATAGAACGATATTAAAATAATTGTTTTATCGCAAAATGCACAAGAATTGATTGGGACAAGAGTATTTGCTAGTGAAAAATAGGGTTAAATTAGCTTATGTTATTCTGGTTAGGTTTCGTAACGGGTCTATTAATCCAAAACTTTAATGCTGCATCAGATGAAAAATAGAAAAATTAAAAAGCGGCTTATAAAGTTTTGGAAGCCAGATTGGCAGAACTAAAATTTTAAGTATTCAGAAATGCGGAATTATTTAATTATGCCAGACTTTGGTCTTTTTGTCGGCAGACAAGTAGGTTTTCACAGAGAGGTTGGTTGGACAAGTGAATTTCGTAGCCAGCAAAATAATGCTAAAATTCTAACATTACTTGATTGCGAATGTTTAATTTTTCCCCGATGTTGTTTAACCTGTGTTAACATTGTGTAATTTTATTTATACCCTACTATTCTTTTCGAAAACCTAGCTAAACACTGTTTTCCGATACGTTACGGATTTAGCTCTGGGGAATTACACCAAATGAAGAATATAACACTAATACATGATATTTCTATTTTTGTGCCCCCACTATTGGGGGGCATTTAGATTTACCCTTGTCTGTCCGTCCATCCGTCCTTCCGTTCCCTTTTTGTGTCCCACGTAGCTCAAAAAGTAATTGACCTAGAGTCATGAAACCTTTCAAGAATGTTGATCAGCATGTGAAGTTGTGCACCTGGGTATTTTCACATGGATATATTTAGTATTTTCAGAGTTATTGCCCTTGACTAAGTAAAAATTTGCAATTTTCAACTTATGTCTCACGTAACTCAAAAAATATTTGACCTAGAGTCATGAAACCTTACTGGAATGTTGATCAGCATGTGTAGTTGTGCACCTGGGTATTTTTGTGTGGATATATATTTAGTATTTTTCAGTGTTCAATCTAGAACAAATTCCCAGGGGGCTATTCGGGCCCATAAACTTTTCAAAAGGGGGTCATTTGAGAAAAAAGGGGGCCCACACTTAAAAGAACATCAAATTCAAATAAGGTATTGTATCTTTTAAATTTAAGTTACTTGTTCACGTACCATATATAGACCAAAAACCGTTTCAAAATTCCAAACAATCAACTCACTAAAAATGACATTATTTCGACCTTTTTTGAGAGTTCTGTTAGCGTTGATACAGGCTCAATTTTTAGAACTGATTGGTAAAGAAACGGTGACATAATGTTCAAAGAAACATATGAATCTTATTTTAATGTTACCAGGGATATTTGATTGTAATGTTCAGTTTTTAGCTCGACTATACGAAGTATATGGAGAGCTGTCCTACTCGCCCCGGCGTCCGCGTCCAGATTTTAGATTAAAGTTTTGGTGCAGTAAAATATTTTTCACTATAACTTTGTCATTTCTTTAGGTATCAACTTCAAACTTCAAATATATGTTCCTTATCAACAACCACATCTTATGTGACAAGGTTCATAACTCTAGCACCAATATTTTCAGATTTATCTCCCCTTGAACTTAGAATTTTCCTTAAAAAATACTATATTTTACTGTTACTTCTTTATTTCTTAAGGGATCAACCTCATACTTCAAATATATGTACCTTATCATCATCCCCATCTTATGTGACAAGGTTCATAACTCTAGCACCAATATTTTCAGATTTATCTCCCTTTGAACTTAGAACTTTTCTCCAAAAAATACTATTTCTTACTGTTTCTTCTTTATTTCTTAAGGGATTAACCTCATACTTCAAATATATTTATGTTATCATCATCCCCATCTTATGTGACAAGGTTCATAACTCTAGCACCAATATTTTCAGATTTATCTCCCTTTGAACTTAGAATATTCCATAAAAAATATTATTTTTTACTGTAACTTATTTATTTCTAAAGGGATCAAATTCATACTTCAAATATATTTACGTTATCATCATCCACATCTTATGTGACAAGGTTCATAACTCTAGCACCAATATTGCAAGAATTATCTCCCCATAAACTTAGATTTTTTTACTAGAAAAATGTTATTTTTTATTATAACTTTTTTATTTATAAAGGTATCTACCTCAAACTTCAAATACTTATTCCTTATCATCAGTTACATTTTATGTGACAATGTTCATAACTCTTTAAGCAATATTTACAGATTTATCTCTCTTTGAACTTAGGATTTTCTTTAAGAAATATAATTACTTCTTTACTTTTTAAGGTATGTACTTCAAACTTCAAATATATATTTCTTATCATTACACAAATGTTGTGTGACAAGGTCCATAACTCTAGCATGACTATTTCTAGAATTATTCCCCTTGATCTTTGAATTTATGTTAACAAATGTTATTTTTTTACTATGACTTAATACATAATTATACATAATTGATTTTTCTTTCATAGTTTTGTCCTCTTTACTGCGTCCAGGATTTTATTAGTCGAGCTTCGCTGTCTCCTGTGACAGCTCTTGTTTAATCAGCGCCCGATAAATAAAAGAAAATCATATTTTGCAATTAGCTTTGTTGATGAAGAATATCAACTTACAATAGTCGCTAAAAACATTTACCCTTCTCAATATATCCAAGCGAAAAACAAAGTGTCAACAGGTGCTAAGACAATGTATATTGACATACAGGTACCTTTGATCTTTTGTCAGGGCAGCAGTTCTTACGTCACGCTTAAGATGTCTGTATTGATTAATGATATGCACAATGTTTAAGCGCCGACCAGCCAAAGACCAATCAAAAGTTTATTTACTCAATTGTCAGACACTCCCTAGCCAATCGTGTTTGATATAAATGAAAGAGTTGGCTTCTCCTATTTAGGGATTTACATGTATGAGTGTCATGTGAAGAAAATTCATTATTTAAAAAGATGTTGTAAAATAAAATAACTGAGTTAATTATGTAAGCCATACAGGCATGTAAAAATAGTTAAAAAGCAAACTGGAAGCAATTATTCTTGTAAAGCATTACTGTAAAAATATGATTAAAAACTTAAAAGGGGCACTTTAATTTTTTTACAGCCCTTGAAGAAACTGAGAAGAGTGCAGGGCTTGGCTGGAATACTTCAAATAGATTTGGCATGGATACACCATCAGGTGGAGGGAAACAGTTTGATTACCATCACTTAATTAGTGAAAATAACACAGGAGATGTGCCAGATGCTCTTGTAGAGGAGTAAGTTACAAATTTTTTTATGCCCCCACAATATGGGAGCATATAGCGTTGCACTTGTCCGTCCGTCCGTCCGGCAGTCTGTCCGTCCGTACGTCCCGAAATCTTGTGAACGCAACTCCTCTTAAACCGGTTGGCAGATTTTGCTTAAACTTACAGGGATGAACAACCTTAATGTGTAGATGGTAGTAAAGGAAGGAATTTTTGCTGCGACCAAATTTAACAGAATTATGGCCCTTTGTTGATTTTTTCATTATATACTAAGTAGAAATTTTGTGAACGCAACTACTCTTAAACCGGATGGCAGATTTTGCTTAAACTTACAGGGATGAACAACCTTAATGTGTAGATGGTAGTTAAGGAAGGAATTTTTGCTGCGACCAAATTTAACAGAATTATGGCCCTTTGTTGATTTTTTCATTATATACTAAGTAGAAATTTTGTGAACGCAACTACTCTTAAACCGGATGGCAGATTTTGCTTAAACTTACAGGAATGAACAACCTTAAGGTGTAGATGGTAGTAAAGGAAGGAATTTTCGCTGCGACCAAATTTTACAGAATTATGGCCCTTTGTTGATTTTTTCACTATATACTATGTAGAAATTTTGTGAACGCAACTTCTCTTAAACCGGATGGCAGATTTTGCTTAAACATCCAGGGATTTACAACCTTAATTTGTAGATGGTAGTAAAGGAAGGAATTTTTGCTGCGACCAAATTTAAGAGAATTATGGCCCTTTGTTGATTTTTAGTTTTCAACTTGTGGCACATGTAGTCTAAAAAATATTTGACCTAGAGTCATAAGATTGACAGAACAGTGGCGTGTGGGGGCATCCGTGTCCTATGGACACATTTCTAGTTTTTTATAAGATCAACTTTAATTCAGTTACCTTATTAAAATCAAAAACAGACAATAAACAGGATTATTTCTTTATTGGACATTCCATATTTGTATTGTCTATTCATTTTCTGAATAAATTTAACTTTTTTCAGTTCCGTTAACATGGTTTATTTCATTCAACTGTATTCAGTAAATTGAGGTGAAAAATTAATTTTCAATTATTTTCTAGTTCATAAATTACATGTATGTTTGTTCTAAATTTGTGCTGAAAGTGTTTGTTTTAAATCTCCTGTTTGATTGATTATCATTTATTTGTGTCTAATTTGTGTTTGTCTAAATGAAACTATTGCTTTCACATTAGTTTGATACATTATAGAGAGGTGATTCTAGAAAACAATGTTCAAGGGGAGGAACAGGGGCAGCAACAACAACAACAACAGTTAGCACTTCAACAACAGCAGCAACAAAGTTTGATTGTGAAACAACAGCAACAACAATCACAACAAAAGTCACAGCAACTGCAGCAACACTTAACCCAGCAGCAACAGTATTTGCAACAGAAACAAACCATGTTGCAGAACCAGAAAAGAGGCATACAACAGGCGCAGAGCAGGAAGCAACCTGCTCAACAGAAAATGTTGTACACGGTCGTCCATTCAGGGAATCAGCATCAACAGCAGGTATTGGTATCTAACAAATCTGTACGCCAGCCTGGGCCTCAGCAAAATCAGTCTGTAGTGAAAACAAGTTCACAAATGCAGAAAATAAATAAAAACAATGTTGTGCTAGAAGGCGGTGGCCAATATGAAGAAGGACAGGCGTATGTGATTCGTGATCGCTACGGTAATGCACGAACAATGCTGTGGCAAAATGGAGAATTCCATCCTTTTGATAAGGACAAGGGAATTTTGAGTAAGAGTTTTAAAGTGTTATCTTTTATGCTTAGAAATTTTAAGATGTATGTTTTATATTGAATCACTAAAACATTATGAAGTTTAAGTTATGTGTACTAAATATTATGTTAAAGGTCAAACAAATTTAATGAACAACTGCATCACATTTAACTGTTCTGCGAAACAGTTGCTGAATAAGAATGATAAAAAAAAATAAAACCATGGCATATGCTTTGATTTTATACAGGCCATCCTTTTTAGCAATTTTATAACGGTCATAATTCATTGATTAGTTATACAAGTTTGTGTACTTACTTTAACAGTTCAGCACTCAGTTATAGATTCTAGTCAAAGAGGCAGGGGTGCTAGAGGTGGCCGCGACAGGGGTCGAGGTAGAGGTCAAGGGCAATGTTATGGAAACGCCACAGGTGTTCACATGTCACCAAATGTCAGAGGGTAAGAGAGAATGTACATTTTTAAACCTATTTTCTTTATTTTTTTTCTTTATTATTTTTCTTTATTATTGTCTTTTTTCAAAATACATATAATCCTATTTATGTTACATACATGAATTACTTCAATTTTACAGGATTAGTAAACCCTTGAGTTAATGCTAACATGCTAGTTGTGAATATATATGCTTAACACACACAGAGAAACATTTCAATTTATTAAATACATTTCTGTTGAGCGAAAATTAATTTTTAGGCAAAGATGTTGAAGATATTTTCCAGCATATGTTTTAGAGGAAATATTGAGAGTAATTCTGAATAAATGCCAACAAAGTAACTTAAAGCTATAAAAATGTGATTGGTTGTTCTTGTACATGATGTTATAACAGACAATCAAAAAGGGATACAATCAGATACTTTTATTAAGCTTTCCTTGAGATTGTTCAAATTTAACAAAACATAATATAAACAAGAGTCTGGGTGAAATGAAAAAAGAATCAGTATTGCATATTATTTGTACAAAAGTGGCTTAAATTCGTACTTATTAAGAATATTCATTCCAGTTAGAGTTTTGTAGTTTTAATGTTCGATACATAATATATTTACAGATCTTCACCAATGATTAATAACGGGGTTAGACAAACAAAATTTAATACACCCAATGTGCCAATTATCAGTGTCGTGACATCACCTGGCCTACAAGGACAGGTTGTTCAACAACGACCAAAGCTGCCTCTGCAGAATTTAATGCCAGCGGCACAGATCAAGTCCAAGCCTACAGACGAGGCATCTTCAGAGTATGAACCTTTGTTTTCACTCTCTAAATCTTTACGGCAAAAATGACATGCATTTTGGTTTAAACATGTTTATTTAAGCTCAATTGTGAAACAAGTTCTTGCAACTTATGTTAATCACTTTCGAGTTCGCTACCTGGAACCAACTAGTACTGATGTCATATGATAAGAAGAAAACATTTTCATGACCCGATTAGGGCTCGAACCCATGATCCCTGGATTGAAAGGCGACACCTTAACCACTAGGCCACCACTCCTCTTGAAATGCGTTAACTATCAATATGACTAGATACATACAACTTGCTTAAGAATAACCATCCCTTACAAAGTGGTTAGTATTGACTAATGTTATATAGTATAAATACAAAACAGTTCATGCATTGTTTCAAGTAACAAATTTTTCATACTTTTTGCCATGAATAGGGTATTGTTCAATGTAGCCTCATTAATTGAGAAATTACCAATATGAATATGAATTTTTGCGACACAATATTTAAATAACTTTATATGCCAATATAAAGCTCCATCTTTAAGACTTTTTAGCTCACCTGTCACAAAGTGACAGGGTGAGCTTTTGTGATCACTTTTCGTCCGGCGTCCGTCCGTCGTCCGTCCGTCGTCCGTAAACTTTTACTTTAAATGACATCTCCTCATAAACCACTAGGCCAATTTCATCCAAACTTCACAGGAATGTTCCTTTGGTGGTCACCTTTAAAAATTGTTCAAAGAATTTAATTCCATGCAGAACTCTGGTTGCCATGGCAACCGAAAGAAAAAACTTAAAATATCTTCTTTTAAAAAACCCTAAGAGCTAGAGCTTAGATATTTGGCATGAAACATCTTCTAGTGAGTGTCTACCAAGTTTGTTCAAATAAAAGCCCTGGGGTCAAAATTGCCCCGCCCCAGGGGGTCATTGATTTTCCCTATATGCATATAGTAAAAACTTAAAAAATCTTCTTTTAAAGAACCAAAAGAGCTAGAGCTAAGATATTTAGCATGAAACATGTTCTAATGAGTGTCTACCAAGTTTGTTCAAATAAAAGCCCTGGGGTCAAAATTGGCCCCGCCCCAGGGGTTCATTGATTTTCCCTATATGCAAATAGTAAAAACTTAAAAAATCTTCTTTTAAAGAACTCAAAGAGCTAGAGCTTAGATATTTATCATCAAACATGTTCTAATAGGTGTCTACCAAGTTTGTTCAAATAAAAGCCCTGGGGTCAAAATTGGCCCCGCCCCGGGGGTCATTGATTTTCCTTATATGTGTATAGCAAAAACTTAAAAAATCTTCTTTGAAAAAACCCATATAGCTAGAGTTAAGATATTAAGCATGAAACATCTTCTAGTGAGTGTCTACAAAGTTTGTTCAAATAAAAGCCCTGGGGTCAAAATTGGCCCCGCCCCGGGGGTCATTGATTTTCCTTATATGTGTATAGCAAAAACTTAAAAAATCTTCTTTGAAAAAACCCAAATAGCTAGAGTTTAGATATTAAGCATGAAACATCTTCTAGTGAGTGTCTACAAAGTTTGTTCAAATAAAAGCCCTGGGGTCAAAATTGGCCCCGCCCCGGGGGTCATTGATTTTCCTTATATGTGTATAGCAAAAACTTAAAATCTTCTTTGAAAAAACCCAAATAGCTAGAGTTTAGATATTAAGCATGAAACATCTTCTAGTAAGTGTCTACAAAGTTTGTTCAAATAAAAGCCCTGGGGTCAAAACTGGCCCCTCCCCAGAGGTGTCATTGTTTTTAACTATATGTGTATAGTAAAACCTTTAAAAAATCTTCTTTTTAAAAGCCCAATGAGCTAGAGCTTAGATGTTTAGCATGAAACATCTTCTTATGGGTGTGTGTGTGCGGGGGGGGGGGGGGGCTATATACAGGTGAGCGACCTCAGGGCCATCATGGCCCTCTTGTTTAATTGGATGAAGGCGTGTTCGTAATAATTTATGCACACTTCTTTATAATTAACTTACACTTTTCACAAATATATAGGTTTTTTTTTTCTCCGGAAAGTTATGACATATTTATTATGCCCCCGCCATATAATGGCATGGGCATATACATTGTAGTGTTACCCTGTTCCGTCATTCCGTCCTTCCGTCATCATCAGTTTCCGTTCATTATCTTAATAACCGTTGCACATATTGAACTCAAATTTGACATATGGATATGTCATGAGAAAATACAGGTCAAGTTCGAATTTGGTCATGGTTCGATGATTTTTGGCAGAGTTATGCCCCTTTTACTTTGAAAATAATATGAAATTTTTAGTTTCCGTTCATTATCTCCCCAACGGTACAACACATTCAACTCAAACTTGACATATGGATATGTCATGAGAAAATATAGGCCAAGTTTGAATTTGGTCATGGTTCAATGATTTTTGGCAGAGTTATGCCCCTTTTACTTTGAAAATAATATGAAATTTTCAGTTTCCGTTCATTATCTCCCCAATGGTACAACACATTCAACTCAAACTTGACATATGGATACGTCAAAGGAATGTGCAGGTCAAGTTCAAATTTGGTCATGGTTCGATGATTTTTGGCAGAGTTATGCCCCTTTCACTTTGAAAATAATATGAAATTTTCAGTTTCCGTTCATTATCAACCCAACAGTGTTACATATTCAACTCAAATTTGACATATGCCATTATGGATATGTCAAAGGAATGTGCAGGTCAAGTTGGAATTTGGTCATGGTTCGATGATTTTTTTGCAGAGTTATGTCCCTTTCACTTTGAAAATAATATAGATACATCTTAGGAATAAGCAGTTTAAGTTTGAATTTGGTTTCTGTTTCAGCACTCATAACTTTTGTGGAAATGTATGTAGCCATTTTTTTGGCTACAAATATGCAATATGCTATTTCAAAAGGTTAAGACTGAAAAAATTTCAGTGCCTTGAACATTGTTTAAAAATGGTTTTGTGTTAACATTGAAAAGTTTTAAGGGCTTTTGAACTTACATGAAAAAAATAATTTGGAGCTAAATATTATAACATTTGAAAATTTTGGCTGCATTCGGGGCATCCGTGGCATGATGACACATTTCTAGTTTGAGGTTTGACGCGTGAAAAAACTTATAACTACACGCACGTAATTGGATTATCTGTTGACGATTTTTTTTGTTTATAAAAATTGTGACTCAAACTGAGACCAAAAAACATTAGAGTTCGTTATTACACTCCATTAGGTGAATTACCCAGAGCTATGTACAGAAAGTACCCAAAAAACAGCGTTGAGCTAGGTTTTCGAATTTGTGAATCAAGTCCCCCAAAATTTCACTTTTTTATCCCCCGCCCGACAAAAGGCGGACAGGGGATATACATAGAATAGTCTCCGTCCGTGACGGTCGCGTGCCAACCTTCCGTGCCGAGGCCATTTTTGTCCGGAGCAATATCTCTAAAAGTATTTTGAGTTTAATCAACATTGAAACTTCACTAGGTGGATAGACCTCATTGAGGAGAGTGCGAGTGCACAAGAATGGATAACTCCAAAAAGCCTAATGAGATATCAACATGAAACTTCATAGGTGCAATAGATCTCTACCAGGAGGTGTGGCAGTGCACAAGAATGATAACTCTACCTTCATAATTTTTAGCCATCACCTTGCACAAAAGTGCAGGTGAGTCTTTTAGGATGGCCAACCAAATGGCGTCCGTCGTCCGTCCACATTTGATTTTATTCCGGACGACAATCTTCTACATACCACGGTGGTGCCATATTGAATGAATACTTGGCAGGAAATAGCTCAGTTGTATGAAGCTATCTATGCAAGATTGTGCACAAGAAGTGCCATTCCATTGGTGTAAAGCTGTGACATGCGCAACTAAAATGAAAAAACTTAAAAGTTCGTTATACTTCAAAATGGAAAGGGCTAGCAGCTTAGCATATTTCTCACAAGGCATTAATAGAGCTTGTTATTCCTACAAAAGTTATATTTCAAATCTATGGGTCTAAAAGGCGAAAATTGGTCTCTATTTTGGGAGAGTTAAAGAGTTTTTCTTTTATGCAATATGGTTATATATCAGGACTTTCTTATAGTTAGGGATTAATTGAGACAGTGTATCTCTGTATGTGAGTATTGTCTCAATCACATTGTTATGAAGACTTTTTCTTCTTAAAGCATAAGAAGGAATTGAAAAGTTTGTTGAAAGTGAATGTTAATAGTCAAAACAAGAGTCAGATCACAGATTAGCACAAAGAATTTGAGAGCTACAGTGAGTTGATTTCCCCTATTTTTATAATGGTAATTTTTCACATAAATTTCGTAATATCATCAGAAAAGGAAGACTGTGTCATTTCCAAAATAAATTGCAAGGTAATTTTGGTTCTTGACATTGACTTGCCACATTTTTTTGTAAGATATTGCACAAAGAAACGAAAGTAAACAAAAAGTGTTGTATTTTTGTTCAGAAAAAAATAGGCTTATTAAAGATAAACAGTTTAATTATACAGTGCGGATATTGACTTAAATGTCTTCCTTTCCGGTTTGCGGAACACAAATCATTATAGTTTTTGTGTACACCGGATCTTACTGAAATCTGCTGAACGACTTTATGACATAAATATTTTATTCTGATTATAAACATACAATTTCAAATCATTAAATAATAGGTTATCATATCAGGTCCTGAGTCTTAGAAAACATCTGTATCAATCTGACCTATAATACTAACTAATCGGATTACGAATTAGGAACAAAAGCGACTTGAACAAGGAGAAATTGAGGAAATTTTGTAACTAAACTCGTATTCAACAATAGAAGTGAAGATGAATACATTACAGTCGTGTGCTGATACTCGTTGAAGACAGGTATTTTGCGTTAACTATTTGTGAAGTAATTAAGGGATGACAATTAGTATTTATGTAAATATCGACCTCCCGTGAATAGATTGTCTTAAATTTGATAGGCAATGTTTTTGGCGATCTCTCGAGGTCAATTGTTTCTGAAATCGACGCAAATCAGATGAGAATCGGGAAGGGTGTTGTGGGCATGCATCTCGAATTAGACGGTGCGTAAATTGCTTGATAATGACTTGAATTATATATTTTAAAATAATTTGTACATCTCAGAGACCCGTTTGGTATTACGAACAAAACAAACAATACGGAGATCTTGCCGATGAAAAAATTGTAGGCTAGAATTAATACCAAGATCAGATTTGATTGGTATCGTCGTTTTTTACACACAGCCAATGAAATCGTTTGCTTGCATATGTCATTTGATGTCAAAATTATCATGTACAAATACAATGACAACAACGGTGAAGTTTGGTCGTGAAAAAGGGATGCAAAAAAAATGGACGGTGGGAGTGTGTTAGCAGAAAAGGGACTCTATAATGTGCAAAAATGGGATGCTTGGTTGAAGATAACCAAATGCATGAGGCCTTTTGTGAAGTCTGGTTCCAAAACGAAGTCAACTAGATAATCGAACAGAAAAAGGTGCTTCTTAATCACGATGAGCTGAAGATGAGTGAGCGCACTAAAAGAATCTTAGACAATAAAGAATCATAAATTCTCTTCAGAGTAGTTTATGACCACTATCTAGAGTAGTTAACGAAAAGAGGTTTAGTTGTGCTTTGTGTAGTTAATAAAGAATTCACATTAACCACCTTGACTTCTGTCTTCCCCCATACTTTCATGTGGTCCTGGGCAAGGGTGGGTTTGATTTAATATAATGGCCATGTGCAGAGGAACTATGCCCAAATTTAATTTTAGGTCAGGAGAATTTTTATCCAGCTTAATATAATTTAAGATAGGAACTAAGAGCGCTCCCGATACACGTTTAATTACGCCTGGATTCGTTTCGCGTACTTTTCATTCATAAACGTTTAGGATTTTGGTTTTACGGTAATCGAAAGACCATATTCGTTACAAAACTTCTTAATCATGTGCCTCGTATCAATGGATTTATCAAATTCTGGGTTTAATTCACAAAGTAAACAAGGAAAATGGGTGATTTACAACCATCCACACAGACATTACCCAGAATAAGTGCAAGAATTGCTCGTATGGACATAACTACATTTTTTGGAGTAAAAAAAAATGGGGTAAACAAGAATGACAAAAAATGTGTGCTTGACTTCAAGTATGAATGAGCTCCTTGCAGACATATTTATTTGTACATGATATTAAAAAATAGAAAGAAAGACATCATTTGGCGACTCACGTACATGGTGTGTATAGTACATAGAGGTTACCGGTAAAACCTGGTTTAAACAGTAATCTGGTCGGTTCTATGAGCAGTTCTGTGTTTAATAGTTACATAAAATTGTAAACACGGATCCTAATTAGATACAGATTATATCTTTTTTAATGTTTTTTTTTAGTTGACGATTATTTCCTTGTTTCCAAAACTAAATTGACAAGATGATGTGAATATTATTTGATTATGTTTCAAACAACTGTTAGTGAAATTGTCTTTTCAATGTACTGCCAAGGATGACTCATCAAAGCTGTGAACAAATCGAAAGTATGTTATACAAGACCGCATGCCAAACAAAGAGCAATCACCAACTGACTTTCTAGTGAACCATTGACTTGCCATTTGTCCATAGCAGGGCGACTCTAACATCTTGCCAAACGTTTAAGCTGAAGACAAGCCTGCTCTATGAAAAAACTACTCTTTCTCACCAACCAGTGCATATGTACATAACAACACATGGTGTAGCCAAATCTGTTAAGGAGATGGATGTTGAAGTCAAAAGTGAAAGATAAGATTCTAATTATCTTTGAATGATGGATGAGGCCAACTAACAACAATAACAAGTGCAATGATTTCAGGATACTTGGAGAAAACCTAGTCAATGTATAAAGGATCATTTAGGATGAAAATTCAAAGATGTTTCCACATCGAAGAAAATTGTTCAATCAGTTGAACTGGTATCAGAACAAGTGTGACAGAAAATGGAAAAGGATTACTTTAAGATATTGAATAAAGAAGAAGTAATGTGTAGTGAATGTGATATAATTGCTTAATAGTATGCTCAGATTTGGTGTAATTTTAACATATCAGATCAAATTAGCATCTGAAGATATATAAAGCACTTGAGTTGTATCTGAGCCTTTTTGAACTTTTAAATTCCTAAATTGCAAAGCTTCCAAGGGCCCTCCAGCCCAACGTGAACCCCCAGCTAGGGGCGTTGCCCGAACCCACTGGGGGCCTAGCGGCCCCCTGACTGCCCAACTTTTCTTTCAGAATTTAACTTCTGTAAACTTTACCCCTGCATGATTACACATGTGTTTATCACCTCAACATAAATGTAAGTGAAAATGGACAATAATTATGGTAATTATCCATGGTGCTAGAATACTTAAATTAATCTTTATCCATGTTAACTAAGCACAAGAAGCTTAATAAATTGCCTAACCTTACAAAGTTATCAATTTAAACTTGAAAATCTACTCTAAATGACTTCCCAAACAGGTAATATCTGAAAACATTAAAAGATTTAGTGCAAGAAAATAACACTAAGAAAAGAGCTGATTGACTCATAGAAAATTTTTTTGGGCCAAAGTCGCCACAATTAAATTCTGATCTTCCTGAGATCCTGCTGTTTGTTTACATGAATTCTATTATCCACCGCCGAAAAATTCGGCGAGGGAAAGAAATAGTCCCGTCCCGTCGTCCTATCCCTTCCGCCGGAATACTCATTTTATGTCCGGAGCATCTCTAAAAGTATTGAGGTGTAACTTGAAACTTCATAGGTGGTAGACCTTATTGGAGTAGGATTGCAGTGCACAAGTAATATAACTCTACTCGTGCATATTTTTGAAGCTTATTGCCATTGTTATTTTTTCAATTGGACATTTTGTCCAGTATCTAAGAGTAACTCAAAAGCTTAGAAGAATTAACTATTTGAATATCTTCAGTAAGTGCATCAGATCTCACTGCAGAGGTATGCAGTGCACTAAGAGATGATCACATGTACCTTTGATAATTTTTGAGTTATTGCCCTTTGTTCTTTTCTATACTTAAGTTTTTCAATTCCAAATTTTTTCCAAAAGGTTATGAGGTATAAACTTAAAATGTCATAGGTGGGGAGAAAGTAGATTTTACGAAGGAGGGACTTGCTAGCACACAAGAAAAAGATAACCTAATTCCCTGCCATTATTTATAATCCCTTTTATATATTCACCATCAGTATCCATATGCTTCAATCTGTAAACATTTATATCCATACAGTGTTCACTTATACAACAGACCGTTGTTAAAATGAGAAATATCGCTCTAACACATTATACATCTTCCAGATGAGCCAACAATTACAAGCGGGGATGGCCAAATTGACAGGCTCTGGTTGATGATTAAACTCTCTGTTATACGCGCAACTCAATGGTGACAGAAAGAAGTTTTGTAGAAAGGGATGTCAATATGATAAACCATAGATGCTTGGGGGATTGATCCTGTCCCAAACAAATATCCGACCTGAGGCACACACACCTATTTATCAAAAATTATTTTAATATCTAAACAACTAATGGGATATCTTGGTACACACTCTATAATACTAGCGTTTATGCAAAAAAAATAACTGTTTACCATGCATGCGGAATTGAGACTACATTCCGAGCAGGCAGGCAACATTGGTCTGGACCAGTTTTTTGTAACATTTTCCAGCAACTCTCTAGAGAACCTCTAATATTTAGTATACCAAACACATGTCCCATACCATGGGATTCGATTCGAGGTCTATCAACTCACCACTAGTTAACGACATTAGTTAACATTCATAACTAATGGTCAATTGGTAAGACTTTTTTACACTTAAGAGGATCTCAGCAACAATTACAACAGCTTTGATATATGGATATGGGCAGCACAATGTGTCCATACAATGGGAAGGGGATTTACAGGTATGTGAATCCATCCACTTACCCGTTTGATGACTTAGTTGAATTTTTGGCAATTAATTGTAAAATGGAAGGAAAATTTCCGTAACAGTTTCTTTCCTCAGCGACTACATAACACAGCCTCTTGATATTTGGTAATGTGATCTGCATTAATATGTGGTCCAAGTTCAGGTTCTATCGCTTATCCACTTCCTGTTTACCGACTTAGTAAAATGTTCGACTATTACTGGTCAATGGTAGTACATTTTTGTAACATCACAAGCCTCATGAAGTCATGTTATTTGTGTATACAAATTCAACCCGGCCATTTTTGTCTTTGGACCCATTTTTATTGAACGTATTATCCAAATTTGTATTTCGCCTGTTAATTATGATGTCATTGTTAAAATTTTCATGATGTAAACACACTACAGGGAGTGTATTTTTTAGCAACCTATACTTTAAAGAAAAGGAAAAAAAGAGGTATTTCTATACACTTGATTGCATTCCTCTTGCTCAAAAACACTGACTAAATAACATTAAAGTATTTTAGAAACATGTTGCTTGTTTTAAATAAGAAAAATCCAGTTAAGATCTATTCCTTAAGGTGAGCGATATAGGGCCATCATGGCCCTCTTGTTGAGTTATTGCCCTTTGTTATTTTTCATACCTAATTTTTCACCCGAGTGGAGCATAACTCAAAAGTGTTTGAGATGTCAACATGAAATGTCATAGGTGGATAGATTTTATTGAGGAGAAATGCTGTGCACAAGAATGATAACTCTTCCCTGTACAATTTTTGAGTTATTGCCCTTTGTTCTTTTTCATACTATTTTGTCCGCAGCTTATCTCAAAAAGTATTTGAGGTATCAACTTGAAACTTCATAGGTGGATGGATCTCATTGAGGAAGAGTGCAGTGCACAAGAACGATAACTCTACCCTGCATAATTGTTTAGTTATTGCCCTTTTTTATTTTTCAAAATTAATTTTTGTCCAGAGCATAACTCAAAAGGCCTTTGAGATATCATTATGAAACTTCATAGGTGCATAGATCTAACTCAGGAGGTGTGCAGTGCACAAGAATGATAACTCTACCTTTTATAATTTTTGAGTTATTACCCTTTGTTATTTTTCATACTTTATTTTTCAATTCAATTTTTTTCTCAAAAAGAGTTTGAGGTATCAACTTGAAGCTTTATAGGTGGATAGATTTTACTGAGGAGGGATGCAGCACACAAGAATGATAACCTACCCTGCATTATTTTTCAGTTATTGACTTTGTTATTTTCAGCCATCAGTATTCACATAGGTTTCAAATCTGTAATCACTATAGCCATCAGTTTTCATTACCAAAAGACCTCTTATAATGGAATTATTCTGCTCTACTACATATACATTCTTCCAATGAGCAAACACATTCGGCGGGGGATGGCCATGTTGACATGGCTCTTGTTTACAAATTTAAGTGATTGCTAGGGTGTTAAAAAGTCTTTCATTGAATATTAAATAATGGCTTCCGATGCATTTTTAGGTGCATATTGTATAATATACGTTTCTACATTTCAAAGAAAATATCAGACTTGCAACAGTGCAAAAGACTAACTAAAAAATTTAATAGTACATCAGTCCCAGTGAAACTTGAAATGATCTTACAGGACAATAGGTCCTGTGAAACCTGGTATTTTACAGGACCTTGGTGACAATTACAGGACCTAAAAATTTTGTATAATTTTCCCCATTTATAGTATTATTAGGGATAAGTTTTTGGGGGCAAGTGCATACAAATTGCATTTTTGGAAGTTTTGATATTCCATTTTAAATAAGATTAACCAAACATTAGGTTGACTAAAACAATGCATGCACGTAAAAGTTTATTTAATATTATAGTAACAATAAACAGCAAAATTACAAATGTTGTAAAATGCACAGACACTTGGGGTTTGGAGCTCAAAACGCCTTTAAAATCCAAATAAAATGCATATTTGTCAATCCCAGCACATGTACTGATCATATATATCAAAAAAACTTAATATAAGCCGTTTTGAAAAAAAATCATATTTCAACATCTATAATAATACTAATATATTATTATAGATGTTGAAATATGAATTTTTTTCAAAACGTTTATGTTTTTTCTTCTCTATCATCTTTATCATAGGTTTCATGTAGCTTGTTTTGATTTAGTCACTGCAGCCAGGTGACTTTGTGCTGAAATAAAAAAATAAAAACCCTTTTTAGTAAATCATATAATTCATCAATTTCAATATTTCCCCCAAAAAAGTATTTCTTGACAGTTTAGAGTCGTAGTTAATACATGTTATATGAACTTAATAAGGTTCATGTGGATGTTGTTTTTTTCCACTGAATTATAAATAATATTGTCCTCTAATAAATACTTTAAGTTACATTTAAATATTTCGAGCATCACGATCATCATCACAAATAAATTTTAACTTCTTTTAAATCATTTACAACTGTTCTTACAGAAATTCTTATTAAGAATAATCATCGGATATTCACCACTACGAGTGTTTACAGAAGTTTATTTATCTATCATTTTCATTCGCTATTGAAGCATTTGACAAAAAAAATGTAAAAATCAAAATGTTTGACTGAAGTTTTTGGCGACAAGTTTTTGTAAAGCAAACATACATGTATATCAACATGATCACTAGACTTACCGACAAATTTATGCACTAAGCAAATTTATGCGCTATGTATGTCCCTTATTGGTCTTAATTGACATGAATCGCCGCTAATCTGTTTATATTGTTGTTGTTGATACATGTATTTGATCGGCAATTATCAACACTCCGGAGATGTCACCTGTTGACTTCCAACATCCGCTCAATTGTATCGCCGCGTTTCATTGGTTTTCCAATTATACCGACCAATGAAAATTGGTTTAACAGACCGTTTTGATATAGGCGGAGCGTGGAAGATTTTGACAATTGGAAAATTATTGCACGTGTTTATCCTAATAAGGGCGACATTGTTTTTGCTTTTCTTAGCAAACTGGAGAAAGAGCACCTAGAAACGTGAAAAGATTTCTTTTTTTATAGTTCTACTGCTAAAAAAAATTACTGGACAGTAGGTCCGGCGAACTTTCTGAATTTGTCGGACCTTTAAAAAAATTACAGGACATGACTGACGGTCCGACGATGTTTCGCTTGGACTTTTACATGTAGAAAAGTGAAATTTAAATTGTGTATTAAAAATGCTTCAGAAAACTCCATTTCATTTGAAATTTTCTTTTCAGAGATTGAATGAAGTTAAATTAAGACATTAAGTAGAAATTTATCTGTATTATTTTAGATATAAATGGAGTATGGATCTTGGACTGTTTGCAAATGAACAATATCAGTCTATTCTTGATCAACTACATAATGAAAATGGACACAGTCTACCCAGCATGGCAGAGAAGATGGCTCTGTCAAACAAAACCGCTGTTTGCAAGTACTTGTTGGTATGTCTACATACTTAATATTCTCTAAAACTCATGGCTTCCTTTTGGTAGGGTTATGCCTATTATAGAATCTTGTTTTTTTTCCTCTCCACTATCAACTGGTAAAAATCTCTGCTTCTTGTATTACCCCAAGTATTTTACAACTTTTTTAGCTCAACTATTCGATAAGAATAAGTAGAGCAATTGTAGTCACCCGAGCGTCGGCATAACTACTTAGGTTAAAGTTTTTGTAATACCTCAAATATTTTCAAAGTCCATTGACATATGGCAACTTTGCACACTTGTTCATCATCATGACCCCAACATATAGACAGGAGGAGGTAACTGTATCAAGCATTTTGACAGAATTATGCCCTTTTTAGCTCGACTATTCGATAAGAATAAGTAGAGCTATTGTAGTCACCGGAGTGTCTGCGTCGGCGTAACCACTTATGTTAAAGTTTTTGTAATACCTCAAATATTTTCAAAGTCCATTGACATATGGCTTTGAAACTTTGCACACTTGTTCACCATCATGAACCCAACCTGTAGACAGGAGGAGGTAACTCTATCAAGCATTTTGACAGAGTTATGCCCCTTTTTCGACTTAGAATTTACATTAAAGTTTTTGTAATACCTCAAATATTTTTCAAAGTGCATTTAACATATGGCTTTGAAACTTTGCACACTTGTTCACCATCATGACCCCAACCTGTAGACAGGAGGAGGTAACTCTATCAAGCATTTTGACAGAATTATGCCCCTTTTTTTGACTTAGAATTTACGTTACAAGTTTTTTTGTAATACCTCAAATATTTTCAAAGTCCATTGACATATGGCTTTGAATCTTTGCACACTTGTTCACCATCATGACCCCAACCTGAAAACAGGAGGAGGTAACTCTATCAAGCATTTTGACAGAATTATGCCCCCTTTTTTGACTTAGAATTTACGTTAAAGTTTTTGTAATACCTCAAATATTTTCAAAGTTCATAAGGCTTTTAAAACATGTTGAAATTTTATACTCTTCTTTTGACAGCATAATAGGACTCTCTCCAATGCCTATAACTGTAATATGGATTTAAAGAAAAAAATTTGCCTTTTTCTTTTGATACTGAGAAAATTTTACCTTGTAATCAAGGCTTTATTTACTATCAAGCACTAAGAATAGTCAAGCGCTGCTGTCCTACCGACAGCTCTTGTTTGACTTAGTATTTATGTTAAAGTTTTTGTAAAACCTCAAATATTTTCAAAGTCAATTGACAAATGGCTTTGAAACTTTGCACACTTGTTCACCATCATGAACCCAACCTGTAGACAGGAGGAGGTAACTGTATCAAGCATTTTGACAGAATAATGCCCCTTTTTTAGTCCCCTACCGGTTTACCGGAGGGGACTTTAGGTTTACCCTCCGTCTGTCTGTCCGTCAGTCCGTCCGTCTGTCTGTCCGTCCGTCCACAAAACTGGATCCCGCGATAACGCAAAAAGTACTGAAAATATTTTAATGAAACTTGATATATGGATAGATGGCAGTATGGAGATTATGCACGTCTTTTTCTTTTCTTCCTATGTTGAAAATTCTGGTTGCTATGGCAACAAAAAGACTGAAAATATGGCAAATTTTATACATAACCTGGATCCCGCGATAATGCAAAAAGTACTGAAAATATTTTATGAAACATGATATATGGATAGATGGCAGTATGTAGATTATGCACTTCTTTTTCTTTTCTTCCTATGTTGAAAATTCTGGTTGCTATAACAACAAATAGACTGAAAATATGGCAAATTTTACACATAACCTGGATCCATTGATAACACAAAAAGTACTGAAAATATGTTTATGAAACTTGACATATGGATAGATGGCAGTATGGAAATTATGCACATCCTTTTTTATCTTCCTATGTTGAAAATTCTGGTTGCTATGGCAACAAATAGACTGAATTTCAAGATTTCTGATTCTAGTTTTTAAGTTTTTTCACTATAAGTTCTTTATTTCTTAAGGTATTTTCTTCAAACTTTAAATAGAAGTTGCTTGTCATCAACCACATCATATGTGACAAGGTTTACAACTCTAGCACAAAATTTATCAGAATTACCTCCCTTGAACTTAAAATTTTCATGAAAAAAACATTGTTTTTTTTTTTAATAACTTCTTTTTCTGAATGTATCTACTTCAAACTTCATATAAATGTTTCTTATTGTCACTCAACATTTGTGAGTGTTCAATACTCTAGCAAGACTATTTCCAGAATTATGCCCCTTTTGAACTTAGAGTTTTTTTTGAGAAATTGGTAATTTTTACTCCAACTTCTTCAATCATGATAGGATTTTAAAAATGTTATATTTTAATAACAGGGATGTTTAAAAAATAACTTTAGAGTGTCCTTCAGTCCGTCTGTCTGTACATAAAAACTGTTTCCTGTGATCACTTTTAAAGAACTTTTTCAACAAATTTACTTAAAATAGGAACCTAAGTGAATGGCCAATGGCCCTTCAGAATGTTGCTTGGGCTCTTACCGGTAGGGGACTTATGGATTGCTTGCAATACTATGATAATTGCTTGTTGACTTAGTATTTACATTAAAGTTTTTGTAATACCTCAAATATTTTCAAAGTCCATTGACATATGGCTTTGAAACTTTGCACACTTGTTCACCATCATGACCCCAACCTGAAAACAGGAGGAGGTAACTCTATCAAGCATTTTGACAGAATTATGCTTCTTTTTTGACTTAGAATTTACGTTAAAGTTTTTGTAATACCTCAAATATTTTCAAAGTTCATAAGGCTTTTAAACATGTTGAAATTTTATACTCTTCTTTGACAGCATAATAGGACTCTCTCCAATGCCTATAACTGTAATATGGATTTAAAGAAAAAATTTGCCTTTTTCTTTACTGAGAAAATTTTACCTTTTAATCAAGGCTTTATTTACTATCAAGCACTAAGAATAGTCAAGCGCTGCTGTCCTACCGACAGCTCTTGTTTGACTTAGTATTTATGTTAAAGTTTTTGTAAAACCTCAAATATTTTCAAAGTCAATTGACAAATGGCTTTGAAACTTTGCACACTTGTTCACCATCATGAACCCAACCTGTAGACAGGAGGAGGTAACTCTATCAAGCATTTTGACAGAATAATGCCCCTTTTTGACTTAGTATTTACATTAAAGTTTTTGTAATACCTCAAATATTTTCAAAGTCCATTGACATATGGCTTTGAAACTTTGCACACTTGTTCACCATCATGACCCCAACCTGTAGACAGGAGGAGGTAACTGTATCAAGCATTTTGACAGAATTATGACCCGTTTTTGCCTAAGTATTTACGTTAAAGTTTTTGTAATACCTCAAATATTTTCAAAGTCCATTGACAAATGGCTTTGAAACTTTGCACACTTGTTTCAACTTAGAATTTACATTTAGGTATGCATACCACCTCAGATATTTTCATATTTTATTGAAACAAGTTGAAATTTTATACTCTTCTTTGAGAGCATAATAGGACTCTCTCCAAGGCCTATAACTGTAACATGGATTTAAAGAAAAAATTTGTCCTTTTGTTATTAACTCAGAAATTTTACATTATCAAGGCTCATTTACTATCAAGCACTAAGAATAGTCGAGCGTTGCTGTCCTACTGACAGCTCTTGTTTTACTTTAATATAGAAGAAGTTTGCTTGTTATACAAAATGGGATATCTATTGAATAAAACTTTGGTTCTTAACATTGAAGAGATGCTGAGCATTTACAATTTTTTTTTTTGAAATCAATATAATGCAGATATAATTTCATGTAAATTATATTAATTTATGATTATGCTTAGTCTTAATAAAAAGATACATTTGTATTGTAGATAAAGAAATACACATGTATATCTAACCAACCCTTTCCCTATTTGGCATGCTTCATGGGAAACAAAGAAATTTTTAAGGTTGGCCTTAATTGTGCAAAAAAACATTCTGTCCATTTTCCGGTCAAACTGTCACAGTCAATATGACTATGAATTCAAATTATCTCTTTTGTTTAAAATATCTGCAGTTTATTAATATAAGATATGGTGTGCGCTGTTCCTGATACAGCTTTTGTTAAATTTCATAAATGCCATGTTTGCTGATTTTAACCGTATTAGTCATTATGGTGATTACCACTGCCAGCCAACTTTGACATTTGAGCCGTGTCACAACAAAACCAACATAATGCGTTTGCGACCAGCATGGATCCAGACCAGCCTGCGCATCCGCGCAGTCTGATCAGGATCCATGTTGTTCACTATCAGTTTCTCTACTTGTTATAGAGTTGGTAAGCGAACAGCATGGATCCTGATCAGACTGCGCGGATGCGCAGGCTGGTCTGGATCCATGCTGGTCGCAAACTCACCATGTTTGTTTTGTCATGACACGGCTCATTTGTTATTATACTGCAGTAGAAACAGTTCTATGTAGACAGGGAATACATTTTTATGTCAGATATGATATTTTCCCATTATAGGAGCAGAATAAAAATGACAAGAGGACCTACTGTAAAGAATTTGTAGATATTTTGAAGAAATGCTGTAGTAAGTTGCTTTGTTTTCAATTATATTTTTAGAAGATGATAAAATATAGCTATGTTCATGCATAATATACATGACAAGGTAAGTAATCTGATGACTATTTCACTACAGCTGTTATCAGTAGAAAACCAAATTGATGTATCGTCAATATTTTTCTGTCAATCAGTAATTGATACACTTTTAAAAAGTCTGTAATTTTGACTTATTTGTGAAATATCTAGAAATTATAAAAAATATATAACTGAAACATATAATATAAGAAGGTATCCATGTCTTAACACTGCTGTTGTTACATATTGAATGGAAATATTTCATAGCAGTGATTACAAAAAATAGTCTGGAGGAAAAAAAATCATGCTATGGGAATTGATAAACAAGACATAACTGAACTGATCTGATCTGGAACTCCTACTTTTTGTGCTTGGGAGTTTCAAGACTCCTTCTTTGTGAGAACCCTGCAACTGTTGGTACCAGTTGCACATATATATCTATAGACTTGCGCCCCCTGAAGACCATTTGAATATGTTTAATATTAAAATTATATATAGCTGTGTTATTTTGGTCCCCGGAATGGTGCATGTCAGATGCTCTAAGCTTATAATACAGCATTATTATTAACTTGTTACAGAGGTGACCCTTGATCTTTTAATTGTCAGACCTGTCAGATGCAGGTTAGCAATAGTACAGCGGGTGATTCAAAGGGAAAGGGTACATAATAAGCAGAATAGAAAGCAAATTAGTATGAATACAGGGTGCTACATGGTTAAATGACTACATACAAGAAATAAACAACACAATATCACATGCTGATAGTTTATTACAAAATGGTGTTTGCATTGATTGATTACAATCTTTGTTTCAGTATGTTAAGCAAGCA